>NW_023616202.1:0-60001 GCF_013339695.2 Rhipicephalus sanguineus
GGTCTTGCGAGGCGGCGGCGGCCAACGCGGCATTGAGCGAGTGCAGTGCTGGCAAGGCGGTAGGACACAGCACGGAGATTGACGCTGCTAAGGCGTTCACCTTGACTCGGAGTCGTGCGATGGTGGCGGAAAGCTCAGCGGCGCTCTCGGGCGATCCGCGCGTGGTGCCTGTGGTGACGTCCGAGGAATATGACACGATCAGCGTACTCACAGAGGAAGGACCCTTGTCCGAGGGAGCTTGGACAGCACCCCTTAGCAGCTCGGGTGCCGATGGAGTACTGATTAAGCCGTTGTCGCTGCGGGAAGCATGGACGGCATTCCCGGGGTCCTTGCCGTTGGAAGCGTCAACCGCGTTCCGAGGTAACCGGTACCCGTGCGATGTCTTGTCGTGAACTGGTACTGCAGCGTCTATGAAGGAGGCTTGAGCCGCCGAGGAGACCTGGACGCCGTCCACGGACGGTGCCTGAAGTGCCGACAGATTGGCAGGTGGTGGCGAGGAGGCATGTACGCCGTCCCTGGGCGAGAGGGACGGCGTACATCATCGCTCTTCGTACATCGCTCTTCGTCATTACAATATATATATATATATATATATATATATATATATATATATATATATATATATATATATATATATATATATATATATATATATATATGAAGAGTAGTTTTGTCGATACAGATTTTCTAACGGACATAAACCTCAAGGACTGTTGAGGGTATAAAGGGAACGATAACTGCGCAGCGGCCTGGTGAACTTCGGACAGCTTTGGCGCGCACTGCTACTGCTCTTCCGGCTGTCGACGTCGAGTGCTTGGAACGAGGTGCTCGTCTGGCTGCTGCCGGCCGGCAAGGGCCTCGCGGTCGCCTACCTCGTCTCCTACCTGTTCATCTCCAACTTCATCATCTTCAACTCTTATGTCGCCGTGTTGCTGGCCGGATACGAACAGGTATATACTTACAGGGAGTTAGAGTCCGGCCTTGTGGAGTTACTGTGGAGCGGCGCTCTCATCGAGACATCTCAGACTTTGATAGGCTACAGTACCCGCTCCATTGCTGTGCAATATGTTAACGCGGTAGCGTTAGAACGCTCGTGCGAGCAAGAACCCGGCGGTATCCGGCTGTTACCTCGTGGCTTAATAGAGAAAGAAGGAATTTAGTATATATATGAAGGGAGTGTGACATCACAAGGAAAGAAGAGGAACACAAGATGAGAGGTGGTGCGATACTGCGTGTGAAGAAGGAAAATAATAGTGTGACGTCACAACTTTGGAGCCAATAGGAATACAGCTGGCGTGCCTTCCCGCATCGGCGCTCAAAGCTGGTAAACCACCAGGTGACGTAGGAGAAAATCGTGCTAAATCGATTGATCGAGCGCTAAAATTTTGCTACTCCGGACATATTGAAGAATGTTAGCTTGTTTGTAAACTTCATGCAGTTTACTAATGTGTTCATAGCTACGTGTTACCGTAGCCATGGACACAGTAACAACGCTGGTGCCGTCATCTCGTGACGCTTTGTCCAATTAAATTGGGTCTGAAGCGTTTTTTGTGTTTGCCTCGGTGTTCCTGATTAAGGAAAAAAGACGGAATGACAGCGTTGCAGTTGTGGCTGCGACTAAGTGCCATGACACCTACGCAACTAAAAACAAACTATCACGAAAACAAACAGTCGGCTGCGCACAGACGTTCACACGTTGTTTTTGTTGACACGGCGCAAGCGCCACCACGTGATTCTGCTCCACTAATAGGGACGCGCAGACCTCATCGTCTGGCCTCGCCGGAGGAGTCTGGCGGAAAGATAAAATAATGTCACTGCCTTTAGTTTTAGGGAGGTGGCTTAGTGGAAGCAGCATCAGCTTGAGAAGTGGAGTCCAGCCAACCTTCACCAAACGGTGGTGTTACGATTGCGGTATCTTCTACCTAAAGACACACGCATCTGTTCGTGTATCGGAAACACAGATACCGATACACGTCTTGCCAGATGCATCATAACAAGGATAAAAGATACCCAAAAAGTACCTAAGATACATGTATCCTTGGTACTACCCAGCGCTGCCTGTAACGTTGTTTTCGGGCGGCATGAGCACGGCACCTTCTTGTTCTTTAGCGTTCATCAGCGTATCGAACGGCCAGACGAAAGCAACGAGAGGTCCACCCCGAGATAATCGAAACACGTGTTTGGCATCTAATTTTCCTGATGGTTACAAAGCCCCATGTCAGACTAGAGGACAGCTGAAAAAAAAAAGAAAAAAGGACGCAGACGGAGAAGAGTCACACAACCACCGCATGTTGTGCTCGTTTAGATACGAAGCATCTTATGGCGAAGTTCAAACCGGTGGTGTGCGGCGTGACCACCCTTACTGCGCATGCGCAAGCCCTCTCCACACACTTCCTCTCCACTCCCCTCCCCATCCCCTCTCCACTTCACTCCCCTCTTCCCTTACCTCCTCTCCACTTCCCCTCTCCCTCTCACCTTCTCCACTCTCCCTCTGAAACGCGGGCTCGACATGCCGAAACGCTGCTTCGCATCGGCTCATGGTTCCCTTTAGCGGGAGATGGTGCGATTTTTTTGCACGCTATCTCATAGTTCAAATGTTAAACCAATGCCTCCTCTAACCAACTAACCGACAAGTTCGTCTCATGATGCCCCATGTCGATTTTAGATGTTGTCCTGGAAGGGGTTTTGTTACCCGCCACGGTGGTGTAGTGGTTACGGTGCTCAACTGCCGACTCGCAGGTCGCGGGATCGAATCCCGGCCGCGGCGGCTGCCTTTGCGAAAATACTCTAGGCCCGTAATTTAGGTGCACGTTAACGAAACCCAGGTGGTCGAAATTTCCGGAGCCCTCCGCTACGGCGTCTCTCATACACATATCGTGATTTTGGGACGTTAAACCCCAACAATTATTATTATTGAGAGGTATTTTATTTCACCATCCCTAAACAATTTACGAAGCCTTCAAGAAAAGTTTTTATTTACATATTCTTTCTGATCGCTGTTATAACGCATTCACAAAGTTGACGTATATTCCTGTTCAGCAACCGTGGGTGTGTAGTCCCGTTGTTAAGACACTCACCTTCACAGACGGTGGGCTTGGGTTCGAAACCCAGCACTCCAGAAAGATTCCTTTTATTTTTTTCTTTATAACAACTTGTCTTACGTGAGAGTGGGACAAAGGAAAGAAGTGGAAATTTTAAGGGCTCGTTTTTCTTTGTTATACACGATATTAATGAGCACTAATAGACAATAATGCCAAGGATTGGCATTATTGTCTGTTAGTGCTCATTAATAGTGAGAGTGGAACAGACGGGCACACAGTTTTTTCGACGAGTCGGCATTAACATGAAACTCCATGCAGAGCCTCCTTTGGAAGCTGTCTGAGTGATCCATTTATAGGAATCTATATGGTTGCGGCCTTCTGTGGAACCTTGGTGCCAAGCGGCATTGGCGCGGCGTCGTTCATCTTTCTAACGTTCGCCAGTGTCTGGAGCAGTGGAAAAAGCAGTGGAAAAAGTTGAGGCTCTTATCGCCTATGATAAGGCTCAACTTTTGTCTGACGTCAGACCGAATGTCGTGTTGTGTATGAGCTGCTGCAACGCGCGATCCGCGAGCCAGAACAGCTGTCTCGCGAAAAAATGGAGAGAGTGTGCAATTAACAGCAAATTTGCGACGCCCTCTCCACCAGTCGTGACAAGAAGTTGGCTTCCCAACAACACAGACCGACGGAAAATGTTTTGCACCTTTTCTGACACCGGTGAAACGAAAAATGCGGTTATTGGTTCCGCCGCTACAGGGTGTGGCGTCAGACAAAAGTTGAGCCTTATCATAGGCGATAAGGGCCTCAACTTTTTCGACTGCTTTTCGACATATATTGCGGTGAACTAAACTCATCAGGGGAACCTTTACAGCTTATTTGTACATATGGCGTGAAAGGGGGCTGTTCCAGACGCTGAGGAACGCTAGACAGAAAATGAATGGCGCCATGCCGATGCCGCTTGACAGCAACGTACAAGGGAAGACCGCATCATAGTTCAAATGCTGGGCTTACGCATCACTTAGACAACTCCACAAGAGAAACTCTCTGTCCGTCCCTCTATCAGGTTGGAATAATTGCTATAAAGGAATAAATCTAAAAAAAAACATATTTTGGTGGTGCTGAGTTTCGACCACGGCACCATACTCTGTAAGCGAGTGTCTTAACCACTGGGCTAAATACCCACGCTTTCTGAACGTCGGCATATCTGCACCATAGGCGTGCACACAGGAGGAGCAAAGGGGAGGGGGTCACACCCCCTCCCCCTAATCATGCAAAGGGGTGGGCGGGGGCGCCATATGTCTGTTTATTGCGCAGGGTTATGGCCATGCAAGTTTTTGACGATAGTGGCGGCCTAGGACTGCTGATGTTGCATTCATCATCATCATCATCATCATCATCATCATCATCATCATCATCATCATCATCAGCCTGTCTACGGCCACTGCAGGGCAAAGGCCTCTCCCATGTTCCGCCAATCAACCCGGTCCTGTGCTTTCTGCTGCCACGTTATACCTACAAACTTCTTAATCTCATCTACCCACCTAATTTTCTGTCGCCCCCTCACGCGTTTGCCAGCTCTTGGAATCCAGTCAGTTACCCTTAATGACCACCAGTTATCCTGCCGACGTGCTACGTGCCCGGCCCATATTCATTTCTTCTTCTTGATTTCAACTATGATATCCTTCATCCCCGTTTGTTCCCTGACCCACTCTGCTCTCTTCATGTCTCTTAAGGTTATACCTATCATTTTCCTTTCCATCGCTCGCTGCGTCGTCCTCAATTTAAGTTGAACCCTCTTTGTAAGTCTCCAGGTTTCTGCTCCGTAGGTAAGTACCGGTAAGGTGCAGCTGTTATATACCTTCCTCTTGAGGGATAGTGGTAGATTACCATTCATGATTTGATAATGCTTGCCGAATGAGCCCCATCCCATCATTATTCTTCTAGTTATTTCATTCTCATGGTTCGGCTCCGCGGTTACTACCTGTCCTAAGTAGACGAGCTCCTTTACAATTCCAGGAACTGTTTAATTCCCACCGTTACCAACGGAAAGCCGGAGACCAGAGGCAGGCCGGTCTCAGCAGTACGTCATCGCTTGATTTTTAAGTACGGAGCAGTTTAGGGGCCCGGGTTGTGGTATGCTGCCATCTCGTGTAGTTTGGCGTCACGAAGGCAGAACCATGTATAAGCATGGCCACGCGAGGCATAGCCATGTATAAAATAGTATAGCGAGGGGACGGGAAAGGAAAGTGAGGATGAGGAGGAGGGAAAGCAGGAAGGGAGAGGGTAAATCATTGCATAGCCATGTATGGCGTCACGCAGGCAAAACCACGTACAGTAAAAGCTCGTTAATTGGGATTTCACGGCACTCGAAAAAAAAAAAAATGTCCGAATTAACCAAATCCCGAATTATCGAAATAGTTAATAAAACAACAAACAAGCGTCTATTACATCGATAAATTTTCACTTTCTTGATGAATACATATTTTTGCATAAGAGCTCAGTGTAAAGGCCGCAGTTTTAACGCGATAACGTTAAAGGGCTCGTTTCGCAGAAATTTCGTTGTCGGTGTCGGTGCCAGCGTCGGCGTCGTTGTTTGTGAGCGAAAAATCAGTGGAAAAAGGAAGTAAGGATGAGGAGGAGGCCAATCACTGCTCCGCACTTTCTACAGCTCTCACGTTGAGTGCAACTGCATACAATTTTATTTTTTTTTTGCATCCACGGTGAAACGTTTTCTTTCGGACTCAACCAATACCGCGCACTCCTATATGCATCTAGATATAATGGTAACACATAATGGTAAATTTATGCCCAGGGTGTCAACAAAGATCAGCAGAGCCTTCACCGCAGGAAAGTACACGGTTTCAGCCTTTCCTGGAGCTTTGCTTTAGGGCGGCATTGCCACGTCGTCTTTCTTCTTGCTTCTAGCGATGGTCAGCGTACGGAACAGTCCCACGAAAAGCACATCCCACAATCATCTAGACCCGTGTCTTGCATTAAATTTTCGCATAATCGGACTTCTCCTGGTATCTACATAGAATGCTCCAAGTAAGGGAGAGCCTTTGATCCACCGTCTAAGCCGTGCCGTAGCCAGGGGGCTGGTTTTGGGGATTAAAATCTCCCCCAGATTTTCACATTTCGTATTTGTATACAGTGTACGCCCACACATACAAACACACGCCAGAACATACATAGGGACGTCGGACCCGGCCCCCGTAAATAAAAAGAAAGGAATTTCTGCCTACGCCCCTTCGACTAAGGGATCCATGATAGCGCAAACAAGAAACAATTGAGAAAAAAAAAAGGAAATAAGAGATCCGGCGCTACACTTGAACTGTTTTTTCGAACTGCGCAGCCAAGACAATACAACATTTGCGCATGCGAGCGTCAGTGCCGTTATAAAAAGCCATCACACTGGCATATCCACAATCACGAGGTACTTCAACAAAGGCTTCAAGACAATGTTTCCCTTCAACATTTTTTTTAGCATCGGTACGACGCATTCATATAGCTCATATATGTATATTCACCTTCTGTAAGCGTGGTTTTGCATATCCTAGTAGGTAAAACACTCGCCTTCTGAGCCTGGGTATTAGGTTCGAAACCCCGCACCGGCAATTTTTTTTTGTTTGATACATCGTATTAAATTGTTATTAAAATTTTTATTAGAATTGGATGGAAATCTGAAAAATCGAAAAACGCAAGATTTCCAAAGGCCATAGGCTTAACCTTTTGGTCAGAAATGCATCCACAATCAGTTTTATTAAAATTGAATGAAACTTTCAAAATCGAAAATAGATTACAAATAGAAAAGTACAAGATATACAACTTGTCTTTTTCCAGTTTCTCGAAGTTACAAGTCGAGCGTCACTCGTTAGAAAACAGACGCATAGAGGTGTTCCCGGCACCCGCATTAGCGCAATACGTACATACGCTTGCCTGCAGGCGCTGAACACCGAGCTAAGCGGTCTCTCGGACGCTGACCTGGTGGACTTCGCGGCCGCCTGGGCTAAGCTCGACGTGGCCGCTCGGCGCACTCTGCCGCTGCGAGCGATTCCAGTCCTGTTGGACTCGCTGCCGCGTCCTCTGCGGTTGCCGCGGCCAAACACACTGGCGCTGGCCATCATGGACGTGCCCTTGCTCAGCGGAGACAGGGTGAGACGCATCGAATGGTCTGGTTGATTCGTTCATGCCCCGGCTCATTGATGTATCGCTTTTTTTTTTTGCAAGGCGAAAGCCTTACGTGTCTCGCTGCGCGGCCCCTTGAGCGAGACGTGACAGGCGAATGAAGCGGTACGAAAACCCATGTGGCATACGTCACCAGTGACTTCATTTTGTGATGTAATCATGCGCCGTCGTCATGACGTCACAGATAGTCTAAATATGGGACGTTATCATGACGTCATCACATGACACTGTCTCTTGGTCAAAGATGATCATTGATAATAATCGTTGGGGCTTGAAGTCCCAAAAACCACGATATGATTATGAGGGACGCCGTATAGTGGAGGGCTCCGGAAATATTGACCATCAGGTGTTCTTTAACGTGCACCTAAATCTAAGTACACGGGCCTCTAAGTGCATTTCTAAGTACATTTCGCCTCCATTTAAATGCGGCCGCCGCGGCCAGGATTCGATACTGCGATCTTCGGGTCAGCAGTCGAGCACCGTATAACCACTAGATCACCGTGGCGTGTGGTAAAAGATGGGCCGATCCCGTAGGTAGTTCGACACCGCGCGAGGTGTGCAAAGCGTCAGAGAAGAGGGGAGGAACAATGCAACTGATTGAGAACGTAAACGTAATTGAATGCGTCTCTCACAATGCATGCGGTGGTCCCCGATTGCATAAATTCATACGCTACCTGATGCATTACCAATTGTAAAGCAGGTATTCCGCCTTCGAGTGTTACGTAGAGTATAACATGCTGCCGAAAAATTTTTTTTTGTTCATCGCTTCATTCACGTATAGAACGCTTCGCTTTCGTGAGTAGTACCATAGTCCCTATGGTAGTACTGAAGGAAAACCAGTGTCCATACTTACTAAGTGCCATAGAGTTTCCTAAAATTAACTAGAGGGGACTCTGGCGCTGCGATCGTTCAGCTACCATGGGAATGATGGGTAGTACACAAATTTGCCTAGTCTTCGTGCTTGCGGTTTCAAACGTACTTGTGGCTTTGTTTATTGCTATGTTTTGGTTTCCTTTCGGATAAAAGAATGGATCGTTGTGAACTTCGTGACCGTATTTGAATCGCTGAGCCTAAAGAAGTTAGTGGCGAAATGAAACTGCTGACTTTTGCTGAACTTCGTTTTGCGACAAAGCGGATGCAGCCGACGCGGAGCCAAACGGAGCCGAAAGTACGAAGTTTAGACAAATTTGTGTACTACCCATCATTCCCATGCTGGCTGAAGCGTCATGTGTTGCAGCTCCCATAGACACTAGCGCCAGAGTTCCCTCTAGTAAGTATTGTAGGAAACTCTATGCTAAGTGCGACTGCGGTCAAAAGTTTCACTAAATAGCAAGGCGTTGAATCGGGCCAGTTAGTATGTGTTAAAATCGAGCGAGAAAACACGCCGCGTAAGAAGAATGAGAATGAAGGGACGAGGCTTTTACGAAAAACTTTCTGATCAGCGTGAAACATGGTCATGAAAGCAGCTCACAGACCATTTCCAAGAAATAAATGTGTTGATGTTCGTGGATGTATGCTTACACCCCTTAATTACAGGCTTCCGAAAGAAGAGATTGTGATTGTGAGACGTGTGGAGATTCAACGATGAACGTGTGCTTATTTCTATAGCTGAGGGCGTGCTTATAATGGGCTGCCTTACAAACGATTCTGCTTTTATTGCGGGTTGTGATTCAGCGCCTGCCGAGTTTCTCTTCATGTATGGGCGGGGAGGTGTAGACTAGGGTTTTCCACTTTGGATTGTTGGTAGAATAAAAGTATAAGGGAACAGCCTGTGATATTTTTCCTGGGTAATTGCCAGTGGGCTTGCGTTTCTTGTATATGACCCCTTTTTAAAAGAATGTCCTAAGGGGCTTTCGCTGCTGTAATGAGGAAGTCACAATGGAAGTCACGTCTGCAAAGGGGCGGCGCAATTTGCGCCGTAGAATCTATTGCGTAGCATGACGCCTCACCACTCATACGGTCCCTACCCACAAGAGGAATAAAAGAAAAAAATGTTGACCCATTTTTTTTTACTTACAAGTTCCATTTGTACTGAAGGAATTAGCGTAACGCAAACAATGCTTCTTCTCATATTTGAACTATAAGAATTGAAAATCTGCCGTGCTGTGCGCCGTATTTTTTTTTTCTTCTGATTTTCCCTGTTTTTGGGTCATGGTTCTGATGATAGTAGCTCATGTATGCGTATTTTTGCGCTGCGTGGCTAGTGTTACAAAACTTTTCTCGTCCAATCGGAGGCCCAACAGCGTCCTCATAATACTCTTGGCGCGTTAGTTTTTGGACGCAGGGAGCCGGCAACATCATTACTCACGCGTCATTAATCAAAACGCCGCATTTATCAAAATGCGCCGAGCAAACGCTATTTTTTCGTAAAACAAAAGCGGCAGTCTGGTTGGAGGAGGTTACGTTTCACGTACACACGCAATGAGCTCAAAATCTGTGACGTAGTGCTTGCCTCGAGTCATTGCTGCAACGATGGTGCATTGCATTATAGTAGCAGCCGTGCCTCTGATGTTGCTGTTATTAGAGCGGAAAAGTTGCGTATACAGGCGGCATCGAAGCTGAGTTATAGATTTCGATATGCTTGCTTTACCTTGCTCTGCAGTTTATCGCTAAGCTATAAAACTGTGTCACAGCCGCCCATGTCCATAAATAAAGGACATAAAAAATTTGCGCCCATTTGTGGCTATAAATTACGCACCACGAAGAGGCGTCCCTTCTCGCGAATTATTAATTCCGAGTTCACCAAAGCGCTAAATGTTTCTGGGAATTGCTTCTACGCACTTAGCCCCGTAGCGCGCGTCCAGGGACACCGTTTCTCCTTTTTGTTATTCTCTGTTTTATTTTTTCAACCTAAGAAATTGAACGGACTGCGTGCAGCGTACGAAGTGTGGGGCTCTGCGGCAACAGTAAATACTCGCAGGTTTTTTTTTTTTCGGTGAAGGTTAACGAAAATGAATCTCTTACGAAGAATCATCAGAATGGATGGGAAATATAACGGACCGTGTCATGCCTAGCCACATGAGCGATAAGCTTCAGCTTATCGTAACAACAAATATGGAAGTGACTTAGACGATGTCGCAAATTTTCTTTTTTTGTGAGATTTGTGAGGTTTAGAAGAAGCAAATATGCTCATCAGTATATTTTAGGGATATTTGCTTGTGCATGAGAATGAACGAGACATTTATTTCGAGAAAGGGAACAGCTCATGATCGCACTTCGAGACATGATGGTTTTGAAAAGGGTCTGGGTTACGGGATTGTTGGGGAACATGCCTGTTCCTCTGGCACATATGAACTTCGGTTCAATCCGTGTTCAGGTCGGTCGGTTTCGCACGATCTGGCCGACCTCACCTACACCACTCGAAAGGGGCAACCACCGCATGTCGCGACGACCTTCTATGCTTCATTAATAGATTGCACCGAATTTCGCAAAATCGTCACGCCATCTTGTTGTATAGATATCGGAAGTCCCATGAGAAAGCTACGCAGGTTCAAGTGAAGTCTTCTCGGCATAATGCCTGACAATATGCTCATCGGGCAGCTGCCTTTTTAATCAAAGATTGTCTGACTCGGTGCCATTTGTCAAGCGTGTGTGACGTGTACCCAGTGTCGACCATAACCAAGTTCAACAGGATTTCTTGCTGACAAGTATACCCGCCCTTGTCGTTTAAAAGGGGGAGGCTACCTTGGAAGGGCAACTTTTTTGTTTGTTGAGATATCCTATTGAAATTTTCAGGGTAGGCTAAGAGCAAAGCCATTTGAATAACCCCAAAATTTCATGCATTTATGCCCACTGGTTCCCAAGTTACAGCCATTTATCAGGATAGTCCACATGGGTTTCTTAGTCAGGCTCTGGTGAATTTGGTAAATGTGCTAGCACTGTGAAATTCACTATGATGATTCCTGGATGGGTGCTCTACACTAAGACAAAGCTCATTTTTAAAATTTCCTTGCTGAAAATTTTTAGCAGGGCACTGGATTTAGTGTTTGCCATTTGGCTTTTATCAATGAAATTTTAATTAATTATCACAAATTACAGACACAATAAATTAAAAAAGCGGCTTTGTCTTTGTTTGGGCAATTTATTCAGGTGCATAATAAAAAAAACCTGTCGGAAATCGGATGAATGGTTCCAGAGATATGTCTCGACTAAGCAGTATCACCAGCCAAAAAAGCCATTTCGAGATATTGGGCTTCGAAAGTTTCGATCACATATCTTGGTCTGAAATGACCCTGTAGATTAAAGAAAATGCGTTTTTATTGATTTCTGTTCTTTGCCACCTTTACTGGCTTTTATCTATTTTTCATACGAGTCGGGGTTGCGATCGCCGAGGTTGATTCGAGACGCCAAGCTCATTTCAACTATGCATTCACGTGCCGCTGGCGCACACTGGAGACACGAGGGCTGACACCGTCGATGCAATCGTCTTTACTGATACAGAGGTTGCTTCGCTGTGAAAAGGGCCGTCATAATCGTTGTTGGAGGTGCGCTTGACCACGGTAACACAGTTTATATAACGATTCAGCGCACCAATCCACCGAACGCGTGTACCGTGACCAGCGGCGTGTCCGATAACACAGCGATCGCAGGCACATGACACTTCTTAGTCGGCGGGCAGGATGTGATATCGTAAACACGGTGTAGAGTTCAGAAAGTGCCGCGAGCGATAACGAAATGCGAAGCTGCGATAACAAAGGCTGGCTGCACGACGGTGAGGCAGCAAAGAACGAAGCAAGCGCTAGCACTAGTCGCAACCGACGACGCACGGAGCAAGCCGCGGAGAAGGCCATCGCGTCATCGCGCGCGGCAGCCAATAGCAGCCGCGCGTTCCCCCACTCTCTCGAGGAGCGCGCGCTTAGTCCAATGGTAGCTGTGCGTCGAGACGCGGGAAACTCAAACCCCTGCGAGCCCCCCCAATCATAAGCGAATCATGCTTCGGCCGCGCCACCACCCCTACCGCCGCGGGCGGTAAAGAAATGCGCGGGAATTCACGAACAAAACAAAACCAAGATGGCGCCGATCGGTTGAACGGCGCGGGAACGGTGCTCGCTCGAAGTTGGGCTTGTTTCGGCGCTTCTTTGGCCGGCGCAGCAGCTGCCGCTGCTCGTTATTACCCGATTTGACGTACTTTTACGATGTTTTAGGCGTTCATAATTACAGGAAAGGTCGTTTGTAATACGTACAGCCCAAATATACGGTTTTTCAAGAACCGAGATTTTCGCGATTTTTCGATTTTTCAAAGGGCGCGTCCCCCCTTAAAGGGACACTAAAAAAAAAGCGATTTCTCGCGTATTAGTAAATTATTGTTTCACAATACCGAAAACACCACCCTTGCCGCAAGAAGACACTTGGTGAGCGAGAAAACGCACGAAAAGAAAATGCGGGCAGCGACGCCACCTTCGAATTCCCGCACGAAACGCCGTGACGTCATAGATTTTGACGGCGTCTACTAGGTCATACGTAGTGCCTAATCGCTAAATATGAAGTACACTGTCCTCTCAGGGGGCCATAGGCTTAACATACGAAGTTTCAGGAAATTTCATTGAGCCAATGACGCCAAAATACGAAAAATGCACTTTGGAATGCGTGACGTCGCGTGCGGAAATTTCGGCGCGAAATTTAAGAATGAAACTCTGACCTTGATTTCCTCCTCTATGAATAAATCTATGATGGTGAAATTAACGACAGTAGACCTAATCAATCAAAGCCGATTGATTGTTTCATTTTAGTGTACCCTTAACATATGCGCTGGTGAAGCATCCAATAGCCCCTTTTTTTCGCTATGTACTGATGTTGCATACATATAAGTGCTTTTTTTTTTCTTTTTCAGACGAATGAACTATAGTTGCGAGTTGAGCAGCTGTGCGTTGCCTTGCCTGTCATTTTCGAGCTCGTTGTTGAAAAACTCTCACATATTATTACATGTTTCAGAAGCAGGGAGTGAAGAAATTATTTGTTTGCTCTTAACATGAGAGCATGCCAGTCAGATGCCAATGTGTGGAGCTCACTCCAACGCTTCATACCGGTACATCGTCTTCTTCCCAAAGGCTGGGCTGTCTACATTTTTTGCTGTACCGTGTAGCATTATAAACCAATTCGTCAATCCGAATACTCGTTTGAGTCAAGGCGGAATGGCTTTGACGAGGGTTTGTCAGACTCCCGCATAAAGTAAGTGGAGACCAGGGCTGGGCAAAGATACTTTGAAATTGTATCGCGATACGATACAAGATACTCGGGCAAGAAGTATTTGAGATACAGATACAAGATACTTCCAGAATAATTGTATCCGATACGATACTTCCCAATTGTATCTTAAGATACTTCGATACATTTGCAAATTTGCTATTACAGATATATATATATATATATATATATAACGAAGTAGCGAAGGCCTATGTAGAAATGTGTTTACTTGAAAATTTCTTAACTGCGACCAACTTTGTTTAATTTTAACAAAATACATGTTTGTATCACAAGATACAAACTTCCTTGATCAAGGTATATTAGTTTCAATCCTAAACAACCTATTGGGAATTGTTTGTCTGCTTAACATGACAGGTCTTTAACCGCTGCGCTGTTAGTGGTTTTTGCTTGACAGTTCTGTAATTTATGGGCGTCGCTGCTCTATTTGGCGACCAGCTACCTGATTGCCGTCTACTTGCAAGAACCTTAAGATGCCTCTGCACGATAGCGCAAATACCGCTGTGCAGTCTTACCTTGTCCGCAAGCGTATTATTGTTTTTGTAATACTGCATCCACCGACAGGTGTAGAGCAGCAACAGCGATATTGTTTGCGACGCATCGTGTGAAGACGATGAACTACATAGTCGGCGCTCAAAATTAGTTGAGGGCGTAAAACTGCAGTGCTTTTTCATATTTTACTTATCTGCTGGCGTAAAGCGTTCGTTAGCAACATATTCATCTACGTGCAATGTTTTACCATTTCTTCTCCGAAAGAACCTGAGCCGCCAGGAAACGTCTCAGACGTATTCTCGCGGCACAGAACGCCGCAGGTTATCACTGCTATTCACACTATTGCCACTTCTAGCTCTGCTTACCTGCAGGTTTGTAGCAATAGGAATACATTAAGGTGACCTAAAAATAGGAAAACGAATATTTATTTATTTATTTATTTATTTATTTATTTATTTATTTATTTATTTATTTATTTATTTATTTACATATACAGCACAGGGCTATAGCAGGAGTGGATAAGTTATACAGAACTAACACAACAGAGAGAAAAAAAGTATTTAAATCAAATAGTAAGGTGGTTTCGTATTAAAAAATCGAAGTGAAAAGTAGAGACGGTGTTTCACGTAAGTAGAACCAAATATATGTAAAAAAAGTAAGTGGTTAACCACCGCTTAATGAAACGAAAGGTATACGGTTTACCGTCATCTGGCGCTCGTTATGGTATGTTTTGTACTAAGCTTAACTGGTTAATTAAATAAGGTCAATTATACGATATTTTTAATATTCACCATAGGGCTAACTGCGCTTCGACGCGTCGTAGAGCGCATTTAAAAACGACCGATCAATTTTTTTTTGGCAGCGTACATGCTGCGTGGTGAATATTTTCGGGTTTTTAAAGAAAGCCCGCGAAATATGAGACAAAACCACGTTCGCAGACAGTTACAGAATAAGAATAAAGCAGAGGATGTATTTTAGCAGCTGGTTACAAAGGACATATCACAATAAACAGACGGCGAAAAACTATGAAGATGACTAGGTAATCTTTCCAAATTTATGGAGCTTGCAGGGGGGCGCTATCACTCCCTGTAAGGTCGTTTTCGCCTCATGCCAAACTGGCGTCTGGCGTGCTGGCGTCCAGTACGCACCAATTACAGTACGCACAATAAACCAACTGCTGGCAGTCAGCGCCCGTCCTCGTTCTCGCCCCGTGTGTTTGTGTTCGTCCTTACCAACGAGCTCGCCTCAACACCCTCTAAAGTAGTTAGCATCCTTGCTGCGGTGCGAGGAATGGCGCTGCTCCCGCGGTGGCGCGGGTATCGAGGCAACCTAAGTGGCGCCCTCCTGTCGGTGAGGTTAGGCGGCCGCATGGGTAAGATAGCACCCCCGCAAGCTCAGCGCATTTTGTTCATTAAAAAAAAAAGAATTAAAAAAAGAGAACGGAGTGTGCACGGGATGATAGCACGCCGACAAGCTCAGCGCATGTTTCCGTTCTGAAAAAAAAAAAGGCGGAGTTACATTTTATGCCAACTATCAGGAAACCAACGCTTCATCACAGGCGAAGTCCCAAGTCAGCGTATGACTAATGGTGCGTATGCCTTTTCCGTGTCGCTCTTGCGTGAACAGCCTGTTCAACTCCTCCATACTCGGAGACAGGGTTGCCAATGGTGGCTACTTTTCGCCAAATTGGCGAATTTGAGAGGCTCGTGGCGACCTAAAATTGTGAATGGCGACACGGCGAATTTTTGGCGATTTTCGGCTTAGGTCTCCACTACGTTATGCATCCTAAGCTCAGTGTCTTCCCAACGAATGAGCGGCAACATTCTCTGTATTTTTCATGGTTTTAGACCCACGAGTAGAATGTGCACATTACGCGTCATTCGGTATGTCCGTCCTCTAACTCATGTGTATCTCCTCAATTCATCTAGATACAGGAGGTACTGCAGCGGCCCCTAGAGACATTCTAGCAACATGTAAGTCAGCGGACTACCTTGCATACCGCGAGGCGGCAGTGTTTTGCTTTAAGTTTAAAGGCTTTTGGGGCTTTAAGCTTCTCTAAAGTTTCGCTTCTGAAGGGGCTAGACGACGGGTTGGCCGCGTCTTCCGACCATTTGTTCCGCCAGAGCTCCAACTGTTCTGAATAGGTTGGTGACTTATTCACTGTTTCAGTTCCCCCAATTCAGCTCGTAAAGACTGTTTTGGAATAGCGAAGAGAGGCGGATATGCGGCTATTTGTGCAATAAAAAAAATATTTATTGAGGCATTTTCCACTGTTCTCGGTGAGCGTGTGCAATGAAAACAATTGTTATATAACATTTTACCTTATCTACCTGTTCATTAATAACGCATCGGATTGACGCGTGTAGATGTAAGTGACTATAAGAAAGGGTCGGTGGCGTCCGGTATCATATTAGTTCACACTGAAAATGTGTAAGACTCACTAATGATCGGTTCCTGTAAGAATTCTGTCGCGTTACCTTCAATAAACCTTTTAATCCTTTTAATTCATAGAAGGGTACGTAAAGCTGTCTACAAACAATGATTTCACAGTTTTCGCCCAAGGTTTACCACACCTTTACTTTTGAAACGGTCGGATAGAGATGGAAGAATATCATGAGCGTTTCATTCATTCACCTTTGCGCCACCACGCACATCTTGCGGATACTCCGAGAAGCAGCACCATGCACTCCCATGGTGAAGCGGGCGATACGACTGGCATTCAGAAACGTCGATATAATTGAAGGGTCTAGGATGGTACTGTATTCTGCGGGGCTATATATGAGTGGAAATTTTCATTACTATAGGTATGCCGCACATATCTATAGAATGGCGACCTTTTTGGCGAAATTTGTGAAAAAATGGCGACTTTTGGCGACTTTTGGCGACATTTAGTCGAAACTCAGTGGCAACCCTGCTCGGAGAGTCCGTGCACTTATACATCGAAGACAGATGGTTACGCGTGCAGTTACGGTGCCCTAAATCTTGTTGCTGTGCCTTCCTCATCACTGTAAATTTAAGCCTTCGCCCTTCCGTCTCCTCCCCCATGTCTTTTTTGTTTTGTTTTTTGTGTGTGTGTTTGTGTCACCTCCGTGAAGTGTGCTGAATAGTTTCGCCGGCCATTCACCTTCACAGAGTTCAATGGCTCTTTTATGGTTGCTCTGTTATGTCATCTTGTCGTTTCACGTCGCGGATATGAAAGAACAGCCATATACAGCTAACGGTGCACAAATTACCTAAAATAAAAAAAAGCGATATCGAAATGCAACAAGCAAATGGAACAGCAAAGAAAGTGTGTTTAAAATAAACGTAAAGCTGGCTCGTTCCTCAAGTTTGTAATATAAACGGATGAGCTGGAAATGAAATGCTGAAAATTGATTACAATTCTGGAGTAAGAAAAGTTATCAGGGCATATACGGAAGCACACGGGCCGATATGTCGTCGCGTAGCCCGAAAAACTGAACACTTTTATTTCGCCACGAACTTTACTATTTTTCATTTTCTTTACCGATTCTTTTTTCTATAATCCTGTCAGTCCGGCTCGGTAATCTCTGTTAATTAAACGTGCGCCCCATTACACCGAATAAGCAAGAAAGCTTCGATGTTCCCGGATGAAGAATTTCCTCGCGGAAATAATTTCGCGTTTTTACTTTTTACGTATCTGCGCTGTGCTCGAGAATCTCGCTTGCTTCGCTTCTTTCTTTAGTCTTATTATTTCCTCGTTTTACAAAATAACTTTCTGACACATGACGGCGGGGTTACATTCCATTGTTTGCTTTGTTCTTTTCTTACGAGTAAACGAATGACCCAGATTATAAAACTTTTCTAATTGCGTTTCCCGCAGAAACACGTTGTCTTAAAAGTCGAGATCCGAAAGGATTATTAATTAAGCGGCAAAACATTCGACGTTCCTCTAGCCTGCAATAATTGCCACCTTATATTTTTTTAACGAGCTTGAGTTGTATATACAGGCTAGTTCAAGTGTTTAAAAACATAAGCCGGTTATAAATAACCGAATGCTTTATAAGTTCGTGAACTAGCTTGCCTGACTTTACATAAAAATAGGCACTTGCGAAAAAACAAACAAGATAAATACTATTTATTATTGCGGGTCATTTCTGCAAACAGAGAAAATGATACTGATCCTACAGAGCTGCGCGGGGTAATGGTTGTGCAGTTGATTATTATTATTATTATTATTATTATTATTATTATTATTATTATTATTATTATTATTATTATTATTATTATTATTATTATTATTATTATTATTATTATTATCGTTGTTGTTGTTTTTCATAACGGCTATGTGTCTGTAACTTCTGCCTACCCTATCCTCGTCTATACTATAATCATTCAAGCCACAACATACAATTAATTGATTCTGGTCTCCCGATCATCTTTAGAGCTGTCAGTTACGTGAAAGAAAAGTGCCAGATACTTGCGGAAATTACGGAACGCAAGTTTTGTCACTAGGTTTACACAGATAAATTCGCAAAGTAGTCACAATGCATCAAAACATGGACGTCTGACAGTTATCGCTGTGACTGCAAATCTTGAGTCCCACGAAAGAGCGGCTTTTCTTAAATATTTTTGTACTTTATTTCTCTTCGCGCCGCGCATGCCAAACCTCGCTGCACGTAATTGCGCAAACAACAGGAAAGGTTGACAAAAATATGAGAGAGAGAGAGAGAGAGAGAGAGAGATAAACAACTGATCATCGGTGGGAAACACAGCCTAGAGCAAACAATGTGGAGGGATTTGCGGTCACGTGGGAATGCCGCCAAATGAAGGCTTATGTCATGGTCAAGGAAACCTGATACTCAATAGCTGAGTGAGGTTAGGCTGGGACGACGTCGAGGCCGCAGATTGAAGTTCCGTCGCGCTGCACGAGGAAGGCAGTGCACGCAAATAGAAAACAATAAAAGAAAGACAGGCGCAGGGAGATATTTGTCACGTGCTTGTTTCACTGAGTTATTGCACAAACAGGGTCTGCTGTGAGCCTCATGCAGAAGCGTCGACAGGGCTAGCTGTCAAGCGGCGCGTATTTCCGAATGAAAAAGGGGGGAAAAGAAAGTTAACGCGAGCGCAATCGCAGGAAGCCAGGGCATATCGCCGAGTCAGCCAGTACACGTCGAGCTGGAATGCCTGGAGACGGGTACTTTGCGAAATGGGATTGCACGACCTTTGCGTTCTCCGATTGACAGCGCCGATATCCTTTTACGGCTCCTCTCTTCTGCGATCATATATCGTTTGTAGTGAGGAGGCAGGAACTGCATGGCAAAGAAAGAAAGAAAGAAAGAAAGAAAGAAAGAAAGAAAGAAAGAAAGAAAGAAAGAAAGAAAGAAAGAAAGAAAGAAAGAAAGAAAGAAAGAAAGAAAGAAAGAAAGAAAGAAAGAAAGAAAGAAAGAAAGAAAGGTTGTGCGACTCGATTTTCAGAAGCTATAGATTGCAATGGAGCGACGGCGAAATTGGTTCAGTGACTCAGAAGATGAGCTCAGTTTGTTAACTTCCGGAGATCGTCTGAGAAACAGGCACTGCAGCACTGCGCTCTTCTGTTTTTTATATTATATAACCAATTCCATGCGTCTTGAAAAATACTTCGTCATGTTTTGCCTATTCCGGTTAACATATAACGCACACTAAATATGAAGCCCCGGAGATTAAAAAAAAAAAAGAACAGTCCTCAGGCTTTGCCGACTGCGGCTTGCTATCGCTTTCGCCAATTATTTTGCCTTCAGAATCGGCGTGGAAGACAGTGCAGCTTTCAACCACTGCGGCACCGAAGAAACGATAGAACACGTTCTTTGTCGCTGTCCTCGCTACAGCGCTCACAGACTGCCGCGAGCGGCTGTGTTGGCCCGCCTTGACGACAGACCCCTGTCGGAACAGTGAGTGCTAGAAGGCCGACCCGAACTGTCGTCACACCGGAAATCAATTAAGGCCTTACTGAACTTTTCGTGTGACAGTGGCCTATTGGATAGGTTACAGTACTCCCGTTCCGCACTTTCCTTTTCTCTGTTTGTCTGTTTTCATGCGCCTGCCCTTATCTTCGCTCTTCTTCGCATCTTTCTTTCCCTTTCGCCCCTCCCTTTAGTGCAGGGCGGCAAACCGTAGGTTATGGTTGACCTCCGTGCCTTTCCCTCTTTTTTTTTTATCTCTCACCATCTCTCTCCTCAAGCACTGATGGAGGCTTGATCTACTGATAATAAAGAGTTTAAGGTGCGGGAATAGATCTATCTGAATTTTCTTCATGTTTCCCACTCGATGTCTGGCCAAATGTCCATGGCGCGACGGGTCTGCAGCTCTAATACACCCATTGTGGGAGTGCCCCCGACACCTCCATGCGGCATACTTAAACACTGTACACACTTTGGAGCTGTAGAAGGCACGGCTGTCCATCTCAGACCCTTAGCCCCATAGAAGGCCTTTATTAGGAGGGTCGGGTGGGCAACGAGGCTAGCAGGGCCATGGTGTAAAGGAGTTCAACCGCCCAGTACGCAAATTATGCTTTCAGTGAACCCCTTTTCTTTTCTTCATTTTTCTTCTTCTACTGAAAAACTATGTAAGCTGCATTGTTTCCCGTCTGCAAAGCATGTCAGATTCCTGACATTCCCTGCAACTGTGCCATAACATCAACTCATTCTGACTTGTCTTGGCTTGCAGACGTTGCTTGTATACGTGCATTTATTTTAGTCCCGTAATTATGTCCTGTGTAAACCAACGCTAACAAGGCAAAACCTTTTAATGGACGTTTTTATATTTAGACTGCAAGTTATCGCGGCGTTTTCATCAAACGAATCAGTGTACAACTGACACATAAAAAGAGGACGTCAAATTACAGCTCAAATTATTAGCAACCTTCGCCAGTGCGACATGTCAGGCTGTTGAAGTAAACACTGGAAGGGTCAATAGAAGTGCAGAAGTGGAATATTTTTATGAAGACGGCATCAACTAGCTTGTGTAGTTTGTTCCAATATCATTCTGCCATGAGTCGAGACAGGTCCTGTACCATCACGATCCAGAATTAACCAATCAGATTCCAGAGAACGGGTTACTCCGATCGATGCACGCCCCGTTTCTCGCCGAGTTCCCACAAAAGAAACACCCTTTCGCTGCTCTTACGTGTCGACTGCTTCGTCGTGGGCAGAAATTATCAGATGGAATCAATATCTGTCAACGCCGACGGCATCGCCGGCCAAGCACAACATGGAACCTGTCAACAACCGTGTGTACACGAAGGCGCCGCTTCGCTTTGCTGAGATGAGAAATATGGCGTGCCTTGTATAGATTCCGCCGTTTTGCTTTTTCTAGCTGTTACCTTCTCTATTAGAGATCTGAATTTGAAGCGTATTTACTGTACCTTCTTCGCCTTTTTACTCTGAGGCTTGAAATAATGCATTTCGCCAACTTCCTTATGTCACTTCCTTGTAACCATGCACGTGTGCTATCTACGCCACTTCTGGGTTTATATATACGTTCTCTCCGTAGGAATTAAAAAAAAAGCGAAGAGCCAGTTTTTTTTAACGCGATAGCGTGAAAGAGCTCGTTTCGCAGAAATTCCGAAGTCGGCGTCAGCGTCGGTGTCAACCAACCTTTATGCATGTTCGTGCGTGTGTGCATGTGTGCCCCTCTCCCCCCCCCCCCCTCCGCCGGCTATACGCCAATGACCATTACCTTCTTTACAGACGCTGAGGCCTGCTGGCTTCAAGAGCGGCGCAAATTGCGTCTCGTCCTCAAAATGGGAGCATGTATAGCGCAGACTACTAAACAAGAAATCAATGACTCAAAGCCAGCCAGTAGGCACCTTTTCACGCGGAAGTTATCGATTCGCACAAATTTGAAAGCGGCCACACCACAGGCATCCCATCTGCTTCGAACCGGTTTTAGTGTAGTTGTGTCCCTGCGTGCATTGATATGTCATCGGAGACTCAACCATCGTTATCGGGGACTTCGTCTCCTAAATATCCGCTTTAGAGTGAAGCATAAGCAGATACACAGCGTGAAGCCTCAGGGTAATTCAACGAGAGGATGAACGACACTCTTAATGAAGGCGAGCCAGACCACTTCGAGCACATCCCCATTATGTACCTTAATTAGCGGGCAACGCGTCCATTCAGCGCCGGCTACGACCGGTGAACTGGGCGAGCCCGAGACACTGCGCGCTCGCTTATCAATGGGCGCAAATTAAAGGCACGTATATAACACCGCCTGAATCACTCGGCAAATGCGAGGCGCACTCTACTGGCGCATCTGCTACAGCCAGCCAGTGCGGCGCGAAATTCTCCTCGAGGCTGGGCCCTTTACTGCGCCTGAGCGGAAGAAGTGAGCACCTTATTATACGGCCATTGAGGCCCGATGAAAAAGGTGCGGATCCTTCCGGAGAGCGCCGAACGGGGCAGCAGTGCGGCTCGCGTGGGGCAATCTGCGGGAAAGTGGCGGCGAGGCGCCGTGTATCCCGCAAGCTGTCATGAAGGACCCCGCTTGATGGCTGCACAGATTGTCGTTCTGGCACGTTTCACGGGTGCCCAGAGGAATCGCGCGATAGCAATGCGTCTTAAGTGCCTTTCAGTGTTATCCAACGTGTATTTTGGTTACCCACACCAAGCGATTGCGCGGACGTGAATATGGCTGCGCCATTTCAGCCTCCGAGTGCGTGAAGTGGGAATACCATCTACGCCGCTTCGTGCTCTTTCATTTTTATGATGTGCGCGCGAAGTTTCTTCCGCGTATTGCCCATTTCGAAAGTGCGCTACCTTGGAATTGTGCAATACGACGCCTCGCCCGGTGTATTGTTACCGTCGACAGAATCGTAATCACCATCTCGAGGTACTGCGTTGTTTAATGCGAGATTTCAATTGCTTTTATGAAATATGGCCTCGTTGCGGTGTCATGTTTTGTGCGTATGACATCGGTGCTTCTTTTCGTTGACCATATATACTGCAGATGTAACTTGTCTGGTGCTGCATTCGCAACACTGCCACGCTGCACTTAAAGAACTATTTTGACATAACCAAACTATGCACTGAAGATGCTCCCGTTATTGTAAAAGGAGCTTGAACTTGTAGGTGGAACAAGTGTTTTCTTTCTTTTAGTTCTTTTTTCTAGTTCTTTTTTTTTGCGCAGGGACTTACAGCGAATGATCAAAGACGACTGCTCAGGATTCTGAAGAGTGTTCTAGTGTTTTTCGAATAATTTACAATCGTAAGGACAGATTGGACAAAAAAATTTTATTTTTCTTAGGAAGCGAAGGTTAATGCTACCATCAGCTGTAAAGAAGCCAACGGGTTAACTTGGGGGCGCGAGCGATCCTGTAGGGCGGGAAGGTTAGGTGATAACTGAGTGCATCAAAATTGACAACTCCACTAGTTCGTACGCGTACATCTTCAAAACTTATTAAGTTCAGGAAAAGACGGGACAGAAGAATCTGCAGGAAAATCACCTTGTCATGTTGTTTCTTGTGTCCGGTCCTATCTCGCGCTCAATACGTTTTGAAGGTGATAAGCTTATGTGGCTGACATAGACACAGCATTGAGCATGCTGGGACGGGACAATGCATGTATCATTACAATATTTCCGTTCACTGGTTGCGCTATCTCAGAAGTCGGCGTACACATCCTAGAAGCCTAGGAGTGGGCGTGGATAAAAGAAAGGCAGGTAAGTTAACCAGGGCTGAGGAGCCCGGTAGGCTACCCTGCACCTGGGAATCATTCCCGTATCCCTAAGAAATCCCAGCAGCGCTGTCGTTGCCTTTCGGGACTGTGATGGGCAGTCCCATGATCCCAATGTCTTTTCGACACTGAAGGCGTTTCCATCCAGGTGATTTAGAGCAGTACGGAGGTGAAGTCTAGTAGCCTAGGGCTCTTAGAATAGCCCGTGTGTCCTCTTTCAGTAGTCTCGCTATAACCAGGTTGTTCCCCTCAGGGGTCCGACAGTCGAGTGCTCCTGTGAGCAGCTCAGACAGCGAGAGCGAAAACAAGGGAGTTGGTGTCTCCGCATGGCGCCCTCCACGGGGCCTCTATTTCGGAGCTCAACCTGCTGCACGCTGTTCAAGTCGTGCAGATGTGAGGGTCGCGAGAAGAACTTCGTCTAGCTTGAAGCCGTCTTGTAAGGGCTACCGTAGAGAACGGGTACCACCGCGAGTGAAGGAGAGGCCTCCCTTCTAATTCGGGCGCGCGAAAGAACACTCTCGCAGGCGGCATCCACCATCGCGAACGACAAGCACCCTCGTGCCGCCCAGGTCCGCCGTCGCAGCATAGCGAACCTTAACGACGACATGCTTTCGCGGCTGCGGAAACTTACCATAATGCTCCAGCAACGACCACGTCAATCATATATGGTGGAGAAAAAGAAATTGACTCTTTCAACAGGATGAAGCGTTAAAAGCGAGTGGAGTTTACCGTTGTGTTTCAGCTTCCTTCAGTGGGGTTTTAACTATATGCTCGTGAGTGAGACACCGAAACGCCAATATTTTTGTCACGCCACGCAGCGCCTGTAACGACGCCGCGCCGAGGTCAGTTCGTTGCTCGTAAATAGCACTGGCGCCAGCACTTGTGAAATTGTAACGCTTCGACAATAATGAGCTTAGTTTTGCAATTTGTGTGTGTTTGTGTATGGGGGAGGGGGGGGGAGGGAAGGGGCCATATACTCGCCCTGCCATGCATTAGGGCAAAATGGGGGCAAAGGGATAAAGGGAGGGAGAGAGAGAGAGAAGGCCTTTGACTAAGCGGTGAAGTCCAGCACGTGTGCGAGAATTCGTGCTAGTTTCCTTCCCTCATCTCTCCTTTTTTTTTTCATGTCCTCCTTTCCCATTCCTCCAACGCAGGGCAGCCAGACAGACGCTTTTCCGGTTAACCTCCATTTCTTCGGCTACCCTGTTTTTCGTCATTCCTTCCTCATTACATTACGATACAAATAGTAGCACATAAGCGACCTCTATTTACCTCGTACGTTTTCATCCAATGGCGCACTGTTTGCAGAATAAATATTACACATTCTATACTAATCGTTGCAACAACCATGATTCGGGCAGACGGTCTGCGAATGTGACGTTGTGCACCACTGGTCCGCGCAAGGCACAAGTAAACCTTAAATTTCTCGCATGGAATATATCGGGAGCTACCCATTCAAAGCTGCAGCTTCTTTGGACGACGTAGTGAATGCGGTCCTGATCCGCAACAGTCTACGTCATTGCAGTTTTTCCAGTACGCCTGCACGTGCTCAAATACTTTTTTTTTAATCCACTAAGTAGTTGTGTATAACTTGAGCGGTTAGCTCAGAGTAGGAAAGTGAAAACCAAGCTCACCGCGTTGACATTTTAATATGTAGAAGCTTGATAATTATTGTTAAAGCTTTCATGATTTAATATAGCTTGGTCTTTGTCTTCTTTCTTGAATATTACGCGCCTTTACAAAAAAAAGGCCGAAGGAAAACGTAGTGTAAGAAAAAGAAAGCAGTGATCTGGCGCAGAGCCCGCATACTTCACTTTTGCGCCGAGTTTCAAAAAGTGCTCAGGCAAGTGCATCAGCGATCGCTGTGCCGTATAATCTATTCGAGAAAGAACAAAAAAAAATAACGCTATAGAGAACAATCAGTGAATTAGGACACAAGTCACTGAGAGAATAAGTAAACTTCGAAGAAGACATTAAAGCGTGCCATAAAAACTCAATGGACTTTTATTCATTAGAAGTGGTGAAGGAAGGAAGGAACAGGCGAGAGAAGAAAGGCAGGGACGTTAACCAGTCTAGAAAAACTGGTATACGGTATACTCTACACTTGGGAAAGGGACGGGGGAGTTTGAAAGTTAGAGGTAGATAGAAAGACGGGGAACATACACACGCGAAAAGTCACACTGCTCACAGACACGATATCGTCATTGCTCTATAGCCGGCGGTGCAAGCCTGTTGTCTTCATGAATGGTAGTAATGCCTTCATCGCCTTCACCAGCGATGATCTCTCAGCACGAAATTTCAATATGGTTACTGCCGTCATCGGTCTGTGGTTTATGCGAACTATAGAGCGATCTCGAGTGATGCCTCAGAATCTTCTTGGTCCCACTGCTCCATTACCAGATATCCACGCATACTATCCTACAGTCATTCAACAACATACCTATTTAAATATATGATGGGCATGAATTCTACCCCCTTTAGAAACAAAGCATAAAACATTAATCTGGCAACAGAAAGGAAGTAGTTCAACATTATTTCATCTGCAACATCTTTGAATAATTTGACAAAAATACATTGCGGCGCAGTTCTTCATGGACGAGCTGCTTCAAAATTTAACACGTTTTAATTTAAATTAACGCCACTTTAAATAAGCTGTTTTTACAGTTTTCGTGCGTACGTGTTTTCTTTTCTGGAATCCTCAAGAGCTATGCTCATCGTATTAAGCATGCCGTCGCGCACTTTTCTATCTTTCTTTTTTTACGCGGCAGCAACAAGCTGCACAGTGAAATATTTATCACCTCGACGTGTGATCTAGACCTTACATCTTTTACTTCGTTTATTCCTCCGTACAGTTACGCGCAGGAGGTCGGCTTATGCTAATTGTGATTGCTTTTTGGAGACTGTCACGGTAGCACACGCGAAATTCGCGCCTAAATTAGTTACGCTGTCTCTTCAAGGATGTCTGGCTTTAATAATTAATCGAGCGCTAGCGCGATCAAGAAATGTGTTTCTCTTGTACCCAAACTGCGGCGCATTATAAATCTGGAGCGAGGAAGCAGCCGCATAAGTAATTCATTTTGCCAAACGCGACAGAAATGGCGGAGATGTGCCTTCCTTCTTTACCGAGACCACTGAACAGTACACGAAAAAGCTTCATTTTAACTACCGCCGGTACTAGACGGGAACGAAGAATACAGCCAGTTACAGATCTTACAAACGCGCGCTAATTAATATTTACTTCCGCTGCTCAGAGTGCACGCAGGGGCTCTAAGAGTTTCGGGAAATATATGTCGCCAGAGAAGAGATATTTGTGCACGCGTTCTTTAAAACTGCAGCGTATTATTTTCCCACCGGAGAGATTCTATGCCGGCAGGAATCTCTGATAAGCCTTGCACACACACAGGAACGTCACGAAACAGGCTGAACGCCCCCATACCGAGAGGCTTCATTAGCGTATTGCGCTGGAAAAAGTGCAATACAGAACTACAGACTCTCAAGCCACCTTACGCGTTACTTTAATGTATACATAGCACTGGCCGGCCATCCTGCATGATGTATGATATTTGTTTGAATAACTTGGAAGCTGGCTTTTCCTTGTGAAAAGGCGCGTAATATTCATTCGTATAATCATTTTTATTACGTAAAAAGTGTTTATCGCTCGACTTTCAGATAAGAACAGCAGAGAAGGCTCAACAAAGAGTTCCACGAAACAAAAGTAAAAATGAAGCTTTGTATACGTGAAACGTGACATTTTTTTATGAAAGACAGATATTAGATTTCAATACGGTGGCTAAGCGGACTTGTTGGTACGTACACATAGTTATTCCAAAACAGCGCACAAACGGGACATGAAAGAAGCACACTACACAGGCGCTGACTTCCAACAAAATGTGTAGTGTGGTTCTTTCCTGTCCCGTTTGTGCGCTGTTTTGGAATAACTATGCATTAGACTTCATTGACTCTGTTCAGCGATATTTCACTTGTCTCTTTTTCGCACTACTGAGGTGCTGATTGGTATACTGGTTTACTGAGAATGCTAGAAGATATGCAACTGAGTATTGCATGTGTGCGAGTCGCGAACCTTGCTAAAATGTGACAGAAAAACAGCTGCATTCATTTGAGAAATGGCGCTGGCGCTGGGAGTTCCGAACCCACTACACTGAAAAACGATCCAGCATGTCGGTCAAAAAAATGGATTCATCCCCAAAGTTCACTTGAAGTAAAAGTCTTGAAACTAAAAGCTTTCTTGCCTTTAGTCGCTTGATGAGGGCTGCCGGTTCAATGGAGCGAAAGCTAATGCTAGACGATGTGTAAAGCAAAAAAGTCACAGGCTCCTTTACTTATTCGCCTAAGACGTCTCGAAGGCGAAAGGAGCACGGTTCTTTATGCATTTGCCAAAGCCGACTGGACGGAGAAGGCCATCTTTTTCTTTTTCCTTATTCTTTTTCATCTGAGTTTATTATAATGGTCATATAGGCACACGGGCCTCTAGCATATCGCCTGCATCGATATGCGGCCGCCGAGGCCGGGATTCGATGCCGCGACCTTCGGGTCAGCAGTGAAGCACCATAACCGCAAGACCACCGTAGCGGGTGCGATAGTAATAATTGTTTGGGTTTTACGTCCCAAAACCACGATGTGATTATGAGGGACGCCGTAGTGGTGGGCTCCGGAAATTTTGACCATCTGGTGTTCCTTGACATGCACCTATATCTAAGTACACGGGCCTCAAGCATTTTCGCCTCCATCAAAAATGGGGCCGCCGCGGCCGGGATTCGATCCTGCCACGTTCGGGTCAGCAGTCGAGCACCATCAATACAAGACCACCGTGGCGGGTGCAATATCTACGGCTGTAAGGCTATAACCGCTGCTGTATACACGGCTGCGCCGCAGGCGTCAGGCCAAGAACCCGACACATTTAACTGTACGTGCGATAAAAGAAACAAGCTTCTTTCCCACTTGCGGGTACGTTGGAGACGCGCAAAACGCGCGTCTGTCCCTGCAGCCGAAAATGTGTGCATACTGCCTCGTGAATGCGATACCGACAATCTGACGAAGAACGCCTGTGACGTTTCATTTCAGTTTATTAGTACGCAACTTACATCCTGGATCTCATTTTGTTCCAGTCACCTAACTGTCGTCGAACTGGTTGGGTCCAATGCTCACGTGTTGAATTGCGTATTACTAACACAAGCGGGGCGTTCGTGTCTGTCCGTGAGAGCGCCATGAGTATTTCAGAGGCAATCTCTTTCGGTTACTTTAGCTTTAGTCAACTCGCCAACGAAAGCAGCTTAGTGTGAAACAAGATTATGTAAAGACAATAAAAAGCAGATCGTGATTTAGCGGCAGCGCGCTCACGCTTTTTTCTTTCTTGTCCTTTTTTATTTCAGACGCAAGGAAACTAAACTTAAAATCATTAGCTGCTTCAGTGTAGTTGCGACAGGTACAAAAAAAAAATAATAATAAGGCACTGGGATTTTGGATTTCCTCTGCCGTGGTTCAAATAATAATCCCTAACTCATTACCCGCATTGCGTCACCTGCCCCACGATACTTTCAAATCCTTTATCGCAGCGTAGCGCCTTGATTAAACGTGAATTATTGTAGTTTATTATTCTTAAGTATGACAGTACTATCGTCAAAAAGAAAGAAAGAACGACTACCACTCATGCCTGCTCATCTTTTACGTTTCCTTCTTTTTTCGTTTCCCTTATGTTTGTTTACGCTTTAGAACTTTCTTTTCCACCGTGTTTCAGCGTGCTTTCGGAAAAATATAGATTTAAACTCCGTATTGCTAACTGGTCGAATAAGGCACCTACGCTTGCGATACGCTCATGACCTATTTCGTTCATATATATGTAAGTGAAATATGAATTGACGCCCACAGTTCGATAAAAAGTTGCAGGTTCTTTTTTTTTTCTTTTAATTGTATCAGCGTATAAACAGGAGGAACAGAAGGAAAGAAGTTGGCAGGACAGACGCTCAACTTACAACTGAACTTTATTGGAAATTTTTCACGACAGCACGGAATTGCGCATGTGCAGCCGAACACTTCAGTGCTATCGTGAGAAAAATTTCCAATAAACTTCAGTTGTAATTTGAGCGTCTATCCTGCTAACTTCTTTCATTCTGTTCCTGCTGTTTACACGCTCATAGAATTTACAAATTGTTGCACCAACTGGCCCAGCATACCACCATCTTGAACTTTTTTTTTTAATTTCTACATCTAATTAGTGAATAAGTACACCTCTGCATCAGTCCTTTTTCATGGTAACGTTTTTATTTCGCTGTGAGTGTTCATCTCGCTCAAAACACACACCTTTAGATGTATTCTTGTACAATTTACAGCGTTTTATGTAAACTGACATTTTTTTGTAAACAGATAAAACCGCCCGCCACGGTGGTCTAGTGGGTATAGTGCTCGACTGCTGACCCGAAGGTCGCGGAGTCGAATCCTGGCCGCGGCAGCCGTATTATCGATGGTGGCGAGAATGCCGCGGCCAGCGTACTTATATTAAGGTGCACGTAAAAGAACACCAGGTGGTGTAAATTTCCGGAACGCTCTGCTACGGCGTCCCTCATAATCATATCGTGGTTTTGGGACGTACACCCTCCAAATATTAGTGAACGGATAAAATTAGCTCGATTTACGGAATGTTTCCTCACAGGGAATAATCTCTTGCGATCGTAGCCGTCACCGAGGCGTGCGTGCATGCACTTAGCGCCACCATAAGGCAATACTGCGTAGAAAAAAAAAGCCATCAGCCAAGTTCGTAACGTACGCCTATCGTCCACGCTAGTCCGGGGAGATCTTCAATAGATCAGGGTAGCGGTAAGTCACTATAGTTGAGCTTACGCAGTCGAGCGTCTCGACCTCCTGCTCTATAGGTAAGTGTGGGGAGACACGGGTAGTAACAGCTGCGCGCTTGTCGAATGTGGCATCTGGACATAATGATCGCCGGAGTACATCTACGGACGACCCCAGCACGCGAGCATCGACGGAAAGTCGTCGGCGCGGCCCAAATGAAAAGCATCGATATTCAGAAGCTACGAAAGGCGTAACCCGAGCGTAACTGAAGAAGTTCTGGCGAAAGCCGAAGAAAAATCGATAAGACCAGGAAAGTCCAGAACGGGGCTAATGATGGGCCACGCGTCCTATACCAGTGCTGGAACTTCTGAACAGAGGATTCTAGGACTAAGAAAGTCCCGGTCAACTTTCGCCTTCTATTCTGGCAGTCCCCTTCGCTTCTAGATCGAAGAAAGAGTTATCTCGCCAGTTGGTTTACTTACAGTTGTGTAACATCTCCGCGTTTTCTTTTTATCTGTCTCGTTCTTCCCGCTCTATAGCGCATCTTGACAATAGTCCAATGTATGTTGAAACCACTCGTGCATGTCGTCGACAGAAACACCGCAGCTACAGGCCACAAAGGTGCTACTTAGGTTTTTTAGAAGAAACGGGCTTCGACAAGCGGCCGTGACAGTGAGCGTCACGCAAGAGTGACGGACTGTGCGTGCTGGGTTATGTGCTGTCTTTCTCTCTCTACCCTGTTCGTCTTTCAGTCTCCCCTACCCTGTTCCCATGTGTAGGGTAGCAAACCGGTCGTCCTAAACAGGTTAACCTCCCTGTCTGTCCTTCTCCACTATTTCTTCTCTATCTCTCTCTCTCTCTCTATCTATCTTCCTTTCCACACACGAAATTCAAACTAGAAACAGATCTTGCATTCTCGACTGGTGGCGTATCATCGAAAGAAACAGCAGTATTAAACAAGCAAAACGCAAACAGGTTCATATTTATCCTATTGTGGAAAAAAGAATTCCTGAAGAATATGCAGTTTTTAAGAGTGCATGAAAATTAAGCATACCTAATGCTAAGCTTCACGTAAAATGTATTTCGATATTGTTTTTTTTTTTGTTGCTTTCGTAATTGACCGTGCCAGTTTACATGAACACCACACTTCTTGTTCATGGTACACTGAGTAGTCGGCGTCGTATTGGCATTCATTCTATTTATCGCAGTGAAAATCAAAGATGTCACGCACGGAGCAACGACCATACGGTAAAACTTCCTGTACAGACTGACCGAAAAGTATTTTAATTGTTGGGGTTTAACGTCCCAAAACCAAGATGTGATTGTGAGGGACGCCGTAGTGGGGTGCTCCAGAAATCTCGAGCGCCTGGGGTTCTTTAACGTGTAAATAAATCTAGGTACACGGCACTGGCGTAGCCAGGGAGGTTTGGGGGGTTTCAAGCCTTGACAATAATGCCAAGGAAAGTATAGGGGGTGTTATTTGGAGTAATTAGGATATAAATGTGAAAAAAGTAAGGTGGACGAAGAGATAACTTGCCGCCGGCAGGGACCGAACCTGCGACCTTCGAATAACGTGTCCGATGCTCTACCACTGAGCTACGGCGGCGGTCATCCCCCCGTCCACTTTATGGGGTATATGTGTGCATTTAAAACTAGGAGTGTTAGTCATCGCCGATCGCAGCCATTGGCGGCGAGTGTGGAACACTCCTTTACTGCCTCTTGGCGTCACCTTCTCCTCTCTATCTTCTTTCCAACATTTTCCCTGCAATTCTTGCGTGTGTATCACGTGGAACTTAAAACGCAAATCACACAAACTGTGTGAAATTTCTACGCGGAACACATGGCCCTTTCACAAGCGAGGAACAAGTTAGACTACGCTGGCAGCGTCCTCCTAGTACGCAGAAAATCGGCAGCGGCTCGGTCGCAGAAGAGGAATGAATGGTAGCATGCCTGTGTCGAGCACGCGCATGCCTTTTTATCGGGTGCATATGCACGGGAGGGCAGGCGACCGGACGCGAGCCCACCGGAGCGGCTGAACGAAGAGGGCCCGCAGGGGCATTCGGCAGCGATGCGCGTCTAATTAAGCACCTCATCATGGGGGCCACGATTCCCGATAGCCTGCCGGACCGGGTGATTAAGAGGTCGCCGTTATTACCCCACTCCTGAGTCCTATCACAGCCACTCTCGCTTCTTCCGTGTATGCCTTCAAATCTGATCCGTTCGCCTTCCAGCCGCACTTCCAGCCGTTTCTTGTACTTCCCGACAGACGGAAAGATTTACGACCGGAACCAATTACGCCTTCTAAGTGCTGGAGGAACACAGTGCAAGACAAAGTGATTTAAACCCCCCTCACTCCCTCTCTATTACGAATTATTTCGGAAGGGAGAACAAATGTTTCATGACCACTGTTCGCTTGAAATACATACGTGTATATATTGCAAGCATGTAATGCCCGCGTGTATTGCACGCGCGTTTTGCGTATGACGGGATGTCTTGTGGCAGGGGCGTAGCCAGAATTTTTTTGTGGAGGGAAGTTCAATGATGCCTTATGTACGTTAGTGCGCGCGTTCGTATGTGTGCGTGTATGCACATGCAATTTTTTGGGGGGGGAGGGGAGGAGGGTTTGAACCCCCCTGCTAAGCCAATATCTTGTAGTGCGTGTTCCTCCCCTTTTTTTGCTTTTTCCATGTTGTCCTTCGTCTTCGCGTCAATTTGGGACGTTAATCCCGATATTGTTGCATATATACAATGTTCTTTGTTTTTTTTTCATTACTTTATTTGAGTATGTGCATTATATCTTCTTGTTGAATGGTATTATCATAAAATTTTAGTTTTCATCTGCTTTTGCATTTCTGTACCGTGTTACTTTGAATGCTACCTACGCCCCTCCAGCGTGGGCTCATAAGTAGGTCTGCAGTATGTTATAAATGAAAAAAATAAATCAAAAATAAGCAAATAAACTTTCGTCATTACAACATTAACTATCCCGTCTTCACACTGGTGGGCGTTGTGTCCCTTTTAGAAGGCAATCGCTAGCACACATTTTTTCTCGCGTTGCGGTTTTTTTTTTTAATGTTCACAGAACCACGTCATACTAACAATACCGACAAGCTGCAAGAATAGCATCGATAATGACATGCACATGCTATCGCCTTCAAAACGTGACGTAGAGTGTAGAACGTTTTCGCGACGCGATCTGCTATGAGCGAACACAGAGAATAAATAGAGAAAACAAAAAATTCGGCAGATCCTACGCGTTATGGGAATCGGTTTCATGCAAAGCAGTCAGCGAGTACTTTGCTGTATTTTATGGCTTTGAGCCAAGCGCTACGAGGTGGATCGACGTGTTTTCGTAAGTGCAGTAGCTGTGCGCACATCGTGGGCTTACCAGGCACGTCGACAACACTGGCGTCTAAAGGGTAACTTATGGTGCGACGTAACGTCAGCCCTCACGTTAGAGTAAATACGTCAGTATTATTGAAACTAAGTGCACCTTATGGTGTAATCATGTGAATATTATACGTAACTTTCGTTACTGTATTCCTCCGTGGTCCATCAATGTTTCAATATAACTTGCTGAATCATAGGAATACAAATGTAATGTTTATAAGACTGCTATAAAAGCGGAGCCAACACTGGAACCACAGACGTTAATATGATATGACGCCTGCATCGTAGGAGTATGTAGTGTTTATTGCTTTCTTGTAAAATTAGATAGCCAGCACCGCAACCAAAATTGACGTTGCGCCGACATTACGCCTGCATAGGGTGTTTTTCCAAACCAGCTTATAGACATGGCGTGGCTCTGCGGTAGAATACCTGACTGCCACGCACAATGCTTGGGTTCAATTCCTGCTGGGATCGTAATTTTTATTCTTTCTATTCGTCGGGTCAACGCTGCCGATGGTGGTTTTTGTTAACGCTCTCGCATTTAAATTACCAATGTCTGTTCTCGCCGTTCCTTAGTAGATATAATGTCAATCACCTGTGGCGCATACCCGTACACCGCGGCCCGTGGTAAAAGGGTATGTGCCACACGTGTCTAGTGGCACATATTTGGAGGTTTGAGAGCATTACATCGTATCATATGCTGTTGGAGGAAAGGAATGAACTCTATTTAAAAAATATCAGCAGCATACAAAACATTTTCTAACAGTGCCGAGTAACAAACCTTGAAGTGAACTTTAATAAATGTCTGCTATCTCGATCGTTATGAAAAAGAGCACGCGAGAGTATGGTAAAAGACAATGATCATTAGTGACAACAGTGCGTTTTTTTCTTCATTTTCTTTTCGCTGAAACGAAAATTAGAGGTAGATATGTGGCGTTCTCCCAGTTACTATGTTCACATGATTTTACGGTACTAGTTGAGATATGTGTAGACAAGAGCATGCATAATGCGCCACCACCAACTGATTTACTGAAGAAGAAAGTGGGGTATCGTGCTGCTCCTGTGCAGCGCAACACAAGAGGTATGTAATAATAATATCTGGGGTTTAACGTCCCGAAACCACGATATGATTATGAGAGACCGCCGTAGTGGAGGGCTCCGGAAATTTTGACGACCTGGGGTTCTTTAACGTGCACCTAAATCTAACTACACGGGCCTCAAACATTTTCGCCTCCATCGAAAATGCGGCCTCCGCGGCCGGGTTTCTATCCTGCGACCTTCGGGTCAGCAGTCGAGCACCACAACCACTAGACCACCGTGGCAAGTCATACGAGGATGTAGGTCACGCGCTCAGTTGTACACCATTGCTGGTGATCCAGACTAGTTATTTTCTGAAACAAGCTAGTGCCCGATGCATGGCCGATCCCCCAAGGAAGGGTTGCGCGAGGTTTCTGAGGAGAACCCAAGCTATAGCCGCTCTATTTAAACCAACACGGATAGAGGGGACTTTGAGACGAGTAGGCACGCGAATGCATAGCAAACAAAACAGCGCCTACACGTAGGCGAACACTAAGAAGTTCAGAAAGAGGCACAAACTTACCGCGGCAGTCAGCAGTTCCTCGAGTTACGGAATCCACAAGGGACAATCAGCAACAGCATTCCAAGATGAAACGTCACGAACTGCGCGCGGTCACGAGAGAATGGAGCAACCTTCAGTCACACCAACATCGAATTGTTACAACATTTAGCGTACAAGCCTGGTCAGAATAAGAGTCGTCCTTCAGCGGCTATTCAGGAGGCGGACCAGTAAAACTGCAATGAGATGTTCTCGACTGCACGTAGTTCCAAACTCCGGCGCAACTGTGCCCTAGGAACGGGACGCACCACTTCACATAACGCAGTCACAACATGCACACAGATCCGCAGTCGCGAAGGCAGCTCTTGCAGGTCATTTGATCGTTGCTCTCTGGCTCGTCACATTGGTCACACAGTGTCTCCTTGACGTGGTATTCGGGAGAAGCGATGTTAAAGGGCGCGGTGACAGGTGATGTCGGAAATAAGTCACGGCAACGGGCCCACGCAATTGGCACAACGCGCAGCTCTCCGGAAGAAAAAAAAAATAGAAAGAAAGGCCAGCGAGAGCCGCACGAAACTGACGAAGTGGACAAAAGTCGGTGCGGCTGCTACGTGGGCCGTCCCAAGAAAGGCGCGTGCCTGCGGCTGCCGGCGACGACGGCGCAGCGCTCGACGCGACTGTCAGCCCGGACCTGATTTTGCGCGCCAGAGGGGAAAGGAACCGAGGGGGACGCCGCGGCTGCGGGCTCTGCGCTTATCGCGGCAGCGGCGGCGGCGGCGGCGCGGGCTTAAAGGCCCTAGCGCCGCACCGTGGCTCGCACCGTTACCAGGGTCGCTCGAGCCCGGCATCACGTGGTGTGCGGAAGGTTGAATGCGGCGCGACGGCGGTTCCCTTTGCTCCCGCTTAATGCTCGCCGCTGCCTCTGTATATACATACACACACACAAAAAAAGAAAAACTAGACATTGGTAAGTGTGAACCAGCGCGGAACGCTTCTGACACGAAAATGACCTCTTATACGGCGATGCGTCGCGGACGGTTGAAGTGACAAAGCGACGGGAGCCCGAGAGAGCAGAGCGGCGCATGGCTTCGCACCCCAGGCGTGGTTTTGCAATGAAAGGAGCACTGATTGGAGCGCACAGACAATGTGCGAGGAGTGAAAGTCCCTCTACGTTGCTTCGGGTGAAAAAGTTTGGCTTTACAGAGGTCGGTGACGAGGAGACTTGCTGAGACAATTTATTGCCCTGCCTTGCACCTTTCGTCACTTTTTATATTTTGGCACAGGACATAAAACCGCTGCTCGCAAGTATAACTCCACGCAGAATAGTTTGCATTTCTGCTTTTATTCCGCTTAATAAATGATAGGAAATCATTTTGAAGCGTTGAGAGATCTGCGTTAATTCATTATACGGCACAGTTGGCTATAGTGGGGGCTGTTTTTGTTCTTTTTTTTTGTTGTTTAAGTTGCGGAGCTGTTGTGCGACATCTTGCTGCCGCAGGCCAATATGTCCTCACTATTTGCCTTTCAGCCCTGGATTTTCTTATTTTGGTCGGAGACTTTTTTTCTGCGTGTTTTCCTAATAGTTAGGACCTCAGAAGACCACACACGAAAAAATTGTGCCAGTGGTGCAAGTATTTATGGATTAGCAAACATGGCATCAGATTACGTCATCAGGGCTCAGTGGTTGTGAAATCAGAAAAATGGCTTCTTTATTCCTGCTACTCACTAGAGCACACAAAATGTGAACCACGTCTTATTTGTCAGTGTGATACTCATTGAAACAGCTTCGGTACGTCGACCCGAAAATGCCGCTTTCCCGCCTCACCTTACCAGCCTCGGCGTCAGCCATGACGATGATGATGATGACGACGACGATGATGATGATGATGATGATGATGATGATGTGCCTCTACTCATCGCTCATACCCACACTGGGGGATTGGCCAAGAATTGTAGATATGAAGTTTTGAAGTTGTATCTAATTTTTTTTTCATTTCATTTCATTTTATTTACCCTAAAGGCCCGTTGGGCATTACATAGGGGGGGGGGTAAATAACTTGGTACAATGAACACAAAAATTGGATACACGGAACAAGAATATAGCGGTGCTAATAACACTAGTATAATCACTCTTGCATGAAGAAACGTACGAAGGTGAGAATGTGCAAAAAAAAAAATATTACAGATAATACTGGCACAAAAAGTATATACGATTCACCCACAAAAGTGGGAAAAGCGAAGAAGAAGAAAAAATACATACAGAAAACACTTGTAGAAGGAAGTGTGTACAATTCACAAAAAAATATATATATATGGGAAAAGCGAGCAAGGAAGAGACAAGTATTTCCAGAAAACCATACAACGATTTGGACGATATATATATATATATATATATATACTGAAGCGTGAGATGATTCCTTTGCTGGACTTGAATACATCGTAATAAAGCGAGAATGTGTCAGAATCTCTGAGAATGTTGTGGATATGTTAGTGGTTTATGCTAGGCAACAGGAATTTCTTTAGTGCCTCTGAAAATTTATCAGCATTTACTTCTTCAGCTATTGCTCTCGGCAGTTGATTCCACTCCTGGATTGCCAAATGTAGAAAAGAAAAACGAAGTAGAGCAGTACGGGCGAACGGTTGACGAACTTTAAATGAGTGGTCCAAGCGTGGAAACGTTGCATCTGGCGTCGTTAATAATGAGGTAGTATAAGGCGTAGGGTTGTGATACAACTTATGAAAGAATGTTAAACGACACACCTTCCGTCTACTTTGTAGTGTTGCAAGGTCAAGGCAGTCTTTGATTTTAGATACACTTGAATAGGAAGAATAATCGGAGACGATGAACCTAGCAGCTTTGTTTTGCAATGATTCTAGCCTCCTAATGAGGTATGTTTGATGAGGGCTCCAAATAAGTGAACAGTACTCAAGTTTGGATCGGACTATTGAGTTGTAGGCAAGGAGTTTTGTATCTTTATTAGCTTGGCGAAGTGTGCGACGGAGGAAACCAAGAGTTCGATTTGTTTTACCTAATAACCAGTCGATGTGTGTGTTCCAGTTCAAGTTAGAAGTTAAATGAACACCTAAGTATTTAAATGACTCGACCAGTTCAATTACCTCATTATTTATTGTATAGGTGTGCGACACAAAATTATTACAAGTAGTAAACCGCACTAGTTTTGTTTTACTATTGTTAATATTCATGTGCCAGTCATGACACCACTCACTCAATAACCTCAAGTCTTTATCTCATTCTTCGCAATCATTATGGTGAGTAACAGCACGATAAATAACGCAATCGTCGGCAAATAGACGAATTTTTGAAGTTACACCGATATGAATATCGTTAATGAAAATTAAGAACAATGTTGGCCCCAATACTGACCCCTGGGGCACACCGGACATGACAGGCTTAAAGTCGGACACAACGCTTTCAATCAAAACCGCTTGACGCCTGTCGCTTAAATACTCTTGAACCCAATCAATGACCTGGTTGTCTATTTGAAGACTTCTCATTTTATATATCAAACGCTTGTGGCCCACCCTGTCGAAGGCCTTTTCAAAGTCAATGAAGACTGCATCAGTTTGTGTTAGTTCATGCAAGTTGGTGTGAATTTCAGTAGTTAGTTCGAAAAGCTGTGTCTCACAAGAGCGTCCCCGTTGAAAGCCATGTTGGTTTGAAAATAAAATGTTGTTTTCAGCCATGTATTTCATAATCTGAGAAGACAAAATGTGTTCAAACAGCTTGCAAGTGATAGATGTTAATGATATTGGACGATAATTTTCCATTTGGTTCTTATCACCCTTTTTAAATATCAGCACTACGTGAGCAAGTTTCCAGTCGTCAGGAATTTGGGTGGTATCTAATGATTGTTGAAAAATGACTTAACACAAAAGACAATCAAACATATAAAAGAACGAGTGCAATAATTATTTGTACATTCAGCCCAGACTTCTCATCCTAAGTAGAAATTAGAATAATTAAATTAATGTGTTACCGAACGTCCATGACTTCAGTCAAGCTTCTTGTTTGCGGCTCCCAGCTCCACAAACATGCCACAATTTTGGTGCCAATCGTAGTGGGGATCATGGAAGAAGTATTGCCCCAGGAATGGATAGTTTTGGTTTCATTTCACAGGTGCTAGGGAAAATGCTGTGTGGTGGTGTCAGTGGACACCGCCAGGGCCGAAAGGGTTAAGACAAAGCGATAGGCAGGGAGGAAAAGCTTAAGAACCGTGTCTCCGTCAATGTCCTCTTAAGAGCGCTGCAGTAGCGGCGCGCGAATTCACATATATCGCATATCTCATGGGCTTCTTTATTTTCTCGAAAAAAAGAAAAGGAACTACGCACATCTCAGCGCCAAACAAATGGTTGAATCCTAGGTTATTTCAAGTGGCCTAGAACTTCAGATGAAGAAGTTATCGATTCAAGAGATAAAGAAAACGTTGCCAATAAAACAATTTAATAATTAATACGTACCGAGGGAAAAAATACTGGCTGTAAGTACACACGACTACCTTTAGTATTAAGCTAGTACGACTTTCCTAGAGCTCTTGGATTCTTTTTAGATTTTGGACCGAGTTAGCTGGGACACATAGCATATGCTGGGTGTGTGCTGTTAAGCGTTTATCAGTGTATATATCATAATCACCACCCAGCACCTGGAATAACATGTCAGGTGAAGAGCCAGGGTTACATCTCCAGCATTTCATTGAAGCATCTCTCTCAGTAAAAGATTTTTTCTCGTTAGTTCCCAATGTTAGGAATAGTGGGCAGAGCTACACCTGGTAGAATTTAGTGAAGCCAATCAGGCAATATGTAGATCGCTTGTCCATATCACTGCATCTTCTCAGGACTTCATTGCTTTTCCGAGACCACGACAAGAAAGACCAAACAGGACCAGCGCTGCCTGCTTGGCCTTTATTGTCGGGGCTGTATTGCGCTTATTTTTCACTATAAACTCGAACAAACATGCATCACGACTTTATCTCCTATTTTAACCGCTATTGTGCAGGCGGAAACGTCTCATTGCGAAGTGCCTGATAAAGCTCGATGGTCGGCATGCGGCGGTAAATACTGACACGGCGCGTCACGGAGGATGCTTGTAGGGCAAAAACACGCGGTGTCAGTATCTGTCGCTAGAATTAGTTTGAAATTTTGTCGGGCTTTTCATTCCGGTGTTGTTGCCGTCAGATGAGACAGCGTGACTGCCTTTCTTGCGCTCTCTTCGATATTACGTTAATAAAGCATTTATACTTTGGTATGAATTTATTGAAGTTAGGGCAACATTTAACGTGAAAAAAAAAAGATGCCTCCAGTAAAGTGTCATATTCTCCATAATTTATAACAAACAACTGCCACTAAGAAATGATCAATACGCGTGACAACCTTTTTATAATTAGTTACTTGAAAGCAAGCTTATAAGAGGCATGCTATGCCACGCCTCGCTTAGCAACTCCCAAAGTTATGATTAAAAACCACCGCGTCTGGATGCTTACTACCTTTCGATTAAAAGCGGTATGTTCTAAAGAAATAAGCCACACTAGTAAATGTAAGACAGCAACCCGTTAATGAATGGGGAGCTCGTATACCACTCTCCTAGGCTCACTTTTTTTTCATTACAAGAACTTTGAACTACAATAATTAATCGAGAGTAATAAATGGTCCCTAACAAAGCATTTTATTACGTGTACTACTGCTATACGCATGGTAACGAAAGGGGTGGTGCCCTCATATTGGGATCGGTATAATCTGGGTGTATTAAGCCCTGCCGCTCGTCAAAACATCTCAGTCGGCTTGGCTGAAATGAAAACTCACTCAACTGTAATTATTCTAAATCTTCAAAGGAGCAGCTGCATATCAGACACGAAAATTAAGGTTAAAACAACCTGCTCTCTGGAGCAGTGGTTCCCAAATTGGGGTCCGCGAGGCCATTTTTGGAATCCGCGAAACTCGTCCTTGAAAAAAAACAAACATAACGCGTTTTTTGGAGGCACACTACATCCCGTGACAGCAATCCCTTCTAGTTTTTGGTATGCTTCACCGGATAACACTCTCGCATTGCGGCGGAGCTGATTCATGTTTCCATTTCTCCATCAGATGACTATAAAGCTTTCGTTGCAGTTTTCTACGACATACGCTTGCGAGCATACTTTTTCTAGGCTTGCATAATTGAAGCTAGAAACATAGCTAGAAACAGGTTGAACGTGGCTGCAGACGCCACAACGTATTGACAAGCTGTTGAGATCGAACCGGTGTGGCACTTTAGTTTAACCATTCATTGCCTGGGAGAAATATTTCACGCTGCATATTGTGTTAATTTATAACCCCCTCCCCGCCCCCTTTTTTTCTTTTTCTTCATCGCTTCCATTGGTCTTCAAGGGGTCCCCGAAATATCCATGGCTGAGAACCACTGCTCTAGAGCTTCGACGTATCATAACTGGTCATAATGTGGAGCTGAAACAAGGCTTATTGCCATTTTCTTGGTTCCTACTTCTATCCTTGCCTCTCTCTCTCTCTCGCTCATCTTTATATTTCCCTTTCCCAATCCCCCAGCGCAGAGTAGCCAACCAGACGCTTTTCTGGTTAACCTCCCTCTCTTTCAGCTATCTCTTTCCTTCCTTCTTTCCTACGTGCCCGCTTCAAAGGAACACGCATGTAGTACGTTACGCTGCGACAACGTGACGCTTTCTATATTCATTACGTGTTCGATACCAACCTCAGGATGGGACAGCGTGTGGTTTCGGACTGCATTATCTGAACAGCACTCGTACGCAAGTGCTCCAACCAAAGAGAAGGCAGCCAGAGTAAACATAAGCATGTAGTTTTGGTTTCTGTGTGTCCAGTTTCAGCGACCACAAAACGCGGAAGTGACGAGTCTCGTTTCAAAAGGCATCGCTGGGACAACAAAGGTTTCTGACGAGAGCTCATGTTTTAAAAGATGCCGCTGGCATTGCAGCGACGCTGAATATTGCGTGCACTGAATTGCAAGAGAACGAACATGCTTGGAGAGACAGATGACGCGTGCGCAAAAAAAAGAAAACAGGACGAGAAAAAGAGACTGTGCTCTTTGGCTTGGAGATTTCAGACAGCAAGTTTCGAAACGCAAGTACGAGCAGCGCTGCCTTTGTTTTTATTTTTTTTTTCTTTACGGGTGCCTTCGTACGCGAAACACTGCTGAAACACCCTTTTGTCAAATTCAGGGGCCGGACCTACGCCACTGTTTAGAAGCCGCTTGTATCTAGCTTTCGTCGCACGTGCATAAGGTATATTATACAACGCACTATTTCGGTTGACTTCAGTTATTTTTTTAGTGTTTGTATATTTTTTTGCAATTTCACACAGATTCGTCTGGCTGTGTAAATTGGTTGCTGCCGTTCTCTCGACCACCATTTATACATAATATTTCCAGATCGAGATGAATAAATGTGTTGGTTTTTGACATTAAATTTATGGTAGATAGGAGGGCAAACAAAGAGGCTGAACTAGCAGGGACAGCTGGGCGCGTCGTCCTGTCTTCTTCGTGCATATGTGTTGTGGTTTTTTTCGCACTTTTTTCAAACATGAACAAAGATGATATACCATGAGCAGACTACAGCGGAACCACCGATGCAGCTTCGGAAACATTAATATACAAAGATCTTATGATTCACAAAGTATACTTTACGAAAGTTTTGTTTCACGTTGAAAATTGACAAATATAGTAACGAGGCATTATCAAGTACTCGTGTATCGTAAGTGTAATAAGAGGCGACAACGTAAACCTATTCAGCAAGGGCCGCAACAAATGTGACAATGAAGCCAATGGCTGTATTTCTCTTCTGCGACCACGCGCCGCAATATAGACCTCAACAACGGCGGGACGGTGTTCAGGCCAACGGTCGACGTCGTGGGCTGACGCGGTTGAATAGACGCCAGCCGCGGCCACAGCTGCGCCAAAAGCACGGAAAGCAAACAGTTCGCCGCGGACAAGCCACGCACGTGCGCCAATGTATCCGCTTCGATTTGCCGTTTCTGCTGTTGTTGGCACTTGTGTTACATATTTGTTTATCGCCAGCGAGCATCTTTTGTTTTTTGCCACCGATAACTCTTTCCCTTTTGCTGTTCGCGCGGTTCCCGGGAGCTCGTCGGCGTGGCGTTACATTATTCGCGAAGACGGGGCGAATATTGGCGGTCATAAATAATTCCCCTCGCGCCAAGCACACGGGGTAGTCCACCCCCACCTCTATTCGTGACTTGGGTCGCAAGGAGAGTGGCTGGATCGAACGCGCGGGATTGGATGCGACCGGTGCCTGCCACGGAACAACGCTCGGTGCACCCTCGCAAGTGACCCTTGCCAGAAACGCCGCCGGAGACACACACACAAGCGGCAGACAGCAACCGCTACACCCTGAACCTTCCTGAAGACAATGCATTGCTGTGGCCTCTTCCACGTAACTTCTGTATAAAGTGTCTGCGATAACAATCCATCAACAAATTGAACTACCATATTCTCTAGCGTACTACAAGCACTGGATAACTGTTGCTATACTGCCGGTTATTGCTGGCTGTTCGACGTTAAAACAGTAACATAATCTACAGTACATTTCATTTCAATGACTTAGTTCTGTACCCATTTTTCTAGGCTGTGGCAGTTTGAGGCTTGCCGCAGTTAAATGCTTCTATTTCGCATATGTAATAAAGTTATGATGAATGCAAGAAAACAAAAATGCGCATGTGTTGGACGCCGTCTCTCACCCCCGGATCTTCGTGGCTGACCTGAAGGTAACGGGTTCGACTCCGGCCTCCGCGGTCGCATTTTTATGGAGGCGAAATGCTAGAGCCCCGTGTATTGTTCGACGTCAGTGCACAGTTAAAGAACAACAGATGGCAAAAAATTCCGGAGCTCGCCCCTATATACGGCAGGCCTCATAATCATATTGCCACGCGCGCTTCTTTTATTATTTTTATATAACAAGTCCGCTGCACGCGTAGCCGCTACCTAGCGCAAGCCGTGTCCTAATGTCTGTGAACCTTCTAGATTATGTTAGAATCTTATAGTAGCGCGCAAATGCGAACAGCTGAGATTATTATGGAACTAACGCGGCCACCAGCGATAAGGCTCGAATGTTCTATGCCGCATGTATAAAATGGCGGCGTGCCTTGCCGCGGTTCAGTTTTATCGACGGCCGACGCCCTGTTAGCCGCTATCGGTGTACAGCGTGTATTGCTGTAGTTTGAGTTTTCATTTCCAGGCCACAAGTTCGGCCAAATAAAGCGTTTCATTTTGAACACGCTGACTGCTGCCTTTGTCACCGCCACGACCCTGTGACAATATCGTGGTGTGACAATATCGTGGCAATCTATCCGAAGCTCCTGACACATGCAGCGCACCGCAAGTGGCATTTCAACTAGCCTCTGTAAGCCTGCAGCTTTCTTGGCGCTGTGCGATAAACAGTGTAACCAAAAAGAACAGAGCAACAGCCTTGTCAGCCTTTTTTTTCGCTGATTGGCCCCACTGTTGTGTCAGTACAACGTGCTAAGGTAATCTGCGCTTTCTAGCTACGCTTACGTCCCGTGCGAACAGGAGCTGAAGAACATGCCCTTCTATGATTAAAATTACACCACGTTTTTCAGTGTGAACCACATACATATAACATACGATTTCGATTTATTTGTTCAACTATTACATCGCCGCGCATCGCACTATTTGCTCCTCCGTCGGATAAAATTTATTCGTGAAGACGCTTTCCAGCACGAAAGTTATTCATTGTGCCTTGTATAATGTCTTCTACATCTCAGTGTTTGCGGCAGGGTATGTATCAGCACTGATAGTTTGTGTCAGTGAAATATGGATTGAATAAGTGCATTTACTTTTTCTATGAAATTACTGTCGGTCTTGTATACATCATTTCATTTCTTTTAACTTTACACCTTTCCTGCTGTAATATGTTGAGAGTATCGATTAGTTAAACCACCACTCACAACTAAACCTCCGCGCAATGGTGTACAGATTGACATGCAACGTAGACCACTTTTTTCTCAATCACTTAGCCAGGTACACAAGATGAAAACGCTTTTCCACTTTGTCAACAGCGCACTTGAATATATTCGTGTAATTTGCCCTATCTAGCTCATCTTTGTTCGCTGCGGGAAAAACCGTCTCTCGATAGCGCACCTGCACAGGTGTGGACCGCAACAAAAGCAAAGCCTCGCAAGTAGCGTTTGCATCGATCGGGGCAATTAGGCTGTCCTTTGTCGGTGTAGAAGAGTAGCAGCGAAGCGTAACTTGCCACTTAGTGGCACGGCTGGCATGCTCTTTTACTCAATCTGACACCGTGTATAAAACATTAGGAGATCTAGCCCGTAATATCCAGGTTCGGGCTTGATATATATATATTTTTTCTTTGCACGAATCATTCGTTGCTTGGGTGTCAGCAAAACTAAATAAAGAAAGAACTAAAATGAACTTGTAGTTGGGCCCGCAGTGCCCTTCTGCGTTACAAATGTGCCACCTCCTACTTTCGTTTTGAATAACAGAAAATAAATCTTAAAAAGAGCGTTTTCACCCTTTGCTGAACAAATGACGCGGACATAGTATCGTTATCTCCTTAACCTTAGTTACACTGCGCAAGAGAGTCGTTCTTATTACAAGAAATGGATCCCCGCAGTTCATCATGAACTTATCTGCGGCCAGGCCATCTGCATTGTCTTTTGTAAGCTTGCCTTCCAGTTATTTGGCATTTTGTGATGCCCCGCCACGGTGGTCTAGTGGTTACTGCGCTCGACTGTTGACCCGAAGGTCGCGGAATCGAATCCCGGCCGCGGCGGCTGCATTTTCGATGGAGGCGAGGATGTTTGAGGCCCGTGTACCTAGATTTAGGTGCACGTTAAAGAACCCCAGGTGGTCGAAATTTCCGGAGCCCTTCACTACGGCGTCTCTCATAATCATATCGTGGTTCTGGGATCTTAAACCCTAGATATTATTATTTTGTGATGAAGACTTATTAGTAATAAATACTGGGACCTGCTTGCACAGATAGATGTCGGCAGGAAACTGTCGCAGCAAGCAAGCGTTTTGCTATAGTCGGTTATAACCTAAGAAAGAATACAAGCTCCACCCACTACCCTCACTGTGTCACCTAGAGAGAATTTGCACAGACGTTCCATCCAATCACATTTGCTCATTTCTCTGACGTCAAGTCCCTTTTCACTCAGTGTTTGAGATAGTTGGGGTCGCTGCTTTTAAGTAAAAAACTTGAACGTACTGCCAAATTCCATCAGAGATTAGGACATCGCTCCTTAGCCAAAGCCATATTTTAGGCAGGAACGACAAACTTTTATTTTAGGAGCGGAGCTCTTTAAGCATTTAGTTGCGCCGGGTAGTGTGAACAGAAGCTATCATCATCATGAATCTATAAGCGCTCTCTTCTTCCTCTTCTTCCTCTCAGTCCTCTTCTTCATCCTCTGCTTCGCTCCCAAAACACGTGCGCCGATTTCTGCGGCGCGGGATGGAATAACTCAGAGGGGGGAGAGAACGAGTACAGAGAGAGAGAGAGAAACAGAAAGAGAGAAATTCTTGGCCAAAATTATTTTTTTTCTGAGGCAGGATCTTAATCCGCGTGCCCGCGATCAGAAGGCGAGAGTCCTAACCACTCGGCTATCCAGGCACGCCAGCAGACCATAGCATAGCCTTGTATAGTATAGTATAGCAGGGCGGTGGGAAATGGAAGTGGTGGTGAGGAGGAGAAAAAAAAAAGAGGGAAGAGAGTAAATCATAGCATACAAAGAAAGAGAAAGAGAGAGATAGAGAGGGAAGAAAGACAGAAAGAGAAAGTAAGAGGGAGAAAGAGATAAAAGGAAAGAGGGGGCAAGAAATAAAGAGAGAGAAAAAGAAGGGTAAGAAAGATAAGATACAGCAAGAAAGACAAAAATTACATAGAGAGAGAAAGAAAAAAATACAAATAAACAGAGACAAAAAAAGAGAAAGAAAAAAACAGACAGACGAGAAAAAAAGAAATAAAGCGATGAAGAAAGGAGAAAAAAACAAAGAAGGCCCCGCACTTCCTTCATGCGTGGCACCACGTGTGCGAAGCCGCCTTAATTTTCTTCGGTGTACGTGACGTTTACATTAGCACAGAAAAAATACTTACGGTTCGAAACAAAACAAACTTGCGTGACCCTTGCGTAGGTGACTGATAAGCTCGCCGCGGTTTTGCGGGAGAAGTTTGTATTAACTCTTAAGTTGTAAGTGAATATAGATATCTCGAATTTTGCAGGCATAATGCGGACAGTCTATGAAACCTTCAGTAATGAATTGTGGGTAATAGAAATGTGCTTCCGCAGTACTCCTAAAGGGCCCGGATGTGGTTGCGCGGAGGCTGTTAGAGGCTGTCACCTTAGATTAGAAAAGGAACGAATAGGAAGGGACTCGACGGAAACGATAACTATTGTTCCAGGCTTGCCAAGGATATCATTATTGAAGCTTCCTCTTGAACTTCGTTCTTTTTTTTTTTTTTCGCCTATGACAGCACCCACACCCACGAACAGTGCGGGCCTCTTCGCAGTGACGATAACGGCCGCTCCTAGATTACTTCGTCGTTTCCGTCATTTCTGATGCAGATTGCGTCTTCCCGACTATACGACGCACATGCTCACTGGGTTTGTCCGGTCGGTCCTCGCTGCAGGTGTGAAGCTGCCGACGCGACCGAAAATTGCCGTACGCGCTAATATGCCGCAATTTCGACTGACTGCAGGACGCGCGTCCCTCCGGACATTGCGACGCGGTGAGCAGCTTCGTAGCGGCGGTGCACGGGAGACGAGTTGACAGCTCGAATTAGCGGCCACACGACGCAGTAGTGACATCTCGTCATGTTTTTGTCGCTCAGCCGGAGGAGCGAAATGACAGCGCGTCCAGACCGCAGGATTAGGCGCCGCTGTTTCGTCGTAACTTGAGTGTATAGCACGTCCAGGGAGTTGACTGTCGGCACAGTCTTGGTTGTGCCGTTGTGGGGCCCTGTTCTAATGTTTTCGGGCAGGTGTTCGTTTGTTTGTGTGTGTCTGTTTTCATGTTTATTTGTTTGTTTCTTCGTTTGTTTGTGTGTATGTGTTTGTGTTTTCATGTTGCTTTGTTTGTTTGTTTGTTTGTTTGTTTGTTTGTTTGTTTGTTTGTTTGTTTGTTTGTTTGTTTGTTTGTTTGTTTGTTTGTTTGTTTGTTTGTTTGTTTGTTTGTTTGTTTGTTTGTTTGTTTGTTTGTTTGTTGTGAACCCTAAGTACAACTTGGACATGCGAGGCTGAGGCTTTGATAAGTTAACAAAATGACACTCGGCAGCACCCAAGTCGCAGCCACAGCGCTGTAGGCCTCGGCCCAGCGTCAATAGGTGAGCAAATGCAATTGCGTAAACTACTGTACCGGTTGAAACCGGGGTGTCTGGGACAATACAAGACAACAACCTATACGTGACCAATTCAACTGGAGTCGGTTTTTACACATCGGACACTGTCTATACTATAGTCATACTGCTATAGTATAGGTATATAGTATATATAGACATATGGGCCGTTCGCATAGCTGTTTTGGGAGAAAAGAAAAAGAAAAAAGGAAAGCGTAACGGAGCTTCATGCTGTATTGCATAACACTGACTTCCGTATACCTTTGGGTGATGTATCCTTCATAAATGCCCTTTCTTCCTTGTATGCGAGCTGGAATTTCTGTGACATCATCATATTTGTGGGTACGAACCCACTTTCATTCCGCTGGCAAGTTCGTCGTGCTTCTTATCTGATCAGACCTATCGTTCTCGTTAATCTAACCGGCTTTCAAGTTTCTGAAGTATATCTCCGTTATCTCTTTGGGTATTGCTTCCCTCTCTTCTACAGCCGTGTATTTCAAAACAAAGGAAACAAAGAAACAAGCAATACGGAGAGTTCCTTTTCCTTTTTCGCAGTTTGTCACATATACGGGCACGCGTCTCCATTCTTTTTTCGCTTCTCCCTTCCGCACCACTTCGCCCTTTCGAGTGCGTGGACACGAGGCAGGATCCGCTGAGCGCTCGTTATCGGCAGCCCGCTATTTGCATCACTGCCTGTCTCGTAGAATGTCGTAATAAGGACGGCTCGGCACTTCAGGGCTTCTCCCGCTGTCGCCTCATCATGGCTTGCCATCACACCAAGGTGGAAGCAGATAGTTCGCTTCTAAGGAACGCGCTCGATGATTACCTAGATTACAAAAAGTGCACATTGATAAAAAGGCTTCTACGTAACAGTGAGAAAAAATGTGAAAATGGAGGGGGGAGGGGGGTGGGGGGCGAACGGGAATACGTAGTCGTTTCCGTGGTAGCATTTGGGCGAAACCTTCGAGAGGTGATATTGTACAGTATGCGTACAACAGAGTAAAAAAGGGAAAGAAGTTATGGAAAAAAGGGGTGGGCGTGTCATGACGTTAGTACTCACGAAGAACACCGCATGCATGAGTAAGTACGGGACCTCCTTTTCCTCTTTTTATCTTTTTTTTCATTCATTAGAGACCGCGCGGCTCGTTTCGTTTAGAACGAGGCTGCTGTTCTTTATTTAACTCCTTTTTTATTAGCCGTTCGCCTCTCAGCTCTGTCCTCGTTCGTCTCCACTCGCAAGCCCGTCTCAACGCGGTGTTTCTGCCGCTCCCACAATGCCTGGAAAACCTCTTTCGCAACTAATGAACCTTAATGAGAAACCCGCGTTCGATATTTTTCTGTTTGTTTATTCCTAACCACGTTCTCAATTAGAATTTCTCGTGCCGCTCGAGGCGACAGTGGCGGCCGTCCTCACGCGGACATGCAGCTTCCCATCCGTTACACTGATTCCGTGCAGCGCCGCCCGAATTAGAGCACCAGCGAAACCGTGAGCGTGTTTGCCGAGCTGTTGGCTTCGATGAGCAGCTTGCGTTTTACCCGTACCCGCCTGTTGGACATGGCCCAGAGAGAAGACGCCCACGAAGGATGCGCTTCCGCCCTGTCAGCTACTCCGTTGCAGAGACAGCCGCTAAATCTTCTTCTTCGTTGTTTTTTTGCCTTAGCGGTATACTGCACGCTTTTGAGAACACTGTAATCAAGTGTCGCCCAGGAAAAGCGAAGGCGAGAGCGGCTCAGAGTGGGAGAGGAAAAGAAGGATGGCTCGGAGATCGCCTCGACAGATTTACGGGAGTTAATAATCCAGTTATGACACCGCGGTGTCTAGCAGCCTTTGACAGCTCTCTCTCTCGATGAGGGCTGCGAGCGGGGATGAAGAGGAAAGAAGAAAGGCGAAGTCATTACGGTATTATCGGTTGATTTATTATTAAGAAACTGCGAAGGGAATTGCCTCCTTCACTTCAGACAGCCGATAAGGGACGGCGATGGACGCCTTTGCGGACCTTTGTCGCATACACTTTGACTGACGTGCAGAGCAACACACAATCGCCAGCAAGAAAAGAAAAAAAAAAACTGTTGAAGATTATGGCATTATTTTTCACTCATAATTTACTAGCAATTTATGTCAAGATAAAGAAAGAGATGAAACATTCTGCCTGTTAGATGTGCGGATTCATGTTTTCCTTTTTTCTTTGAATCTTTGTTTTATATTATGGCAGATCAATCTACAAGATGGCTTGCAATTTATTTTATTTGATTTGTATACATACAAGCACAAGGACACAGAGAAAAGAGGGAGAGAGCAAGCTGGCAACTGCCACCAAGAGGGGCACAACGCCTGCCTGCTCTTTCGGGAGGAGGGAAGAGACAGAGGAAAGGAAGTTAGGAGGAGAAAAAGGAAATAACGTCACTAAAACCGCCATGCTGCAGCGCCAGCACGGTGGAAAGCCGTCTTCGTGTCGTCACATCAATGACGTCAGTGCGTTGCACGCGGGTTCTGTCGTTATTCTGGTACAGGGGCCCAATAGCCGTCTGTGCCTTAATGCCACTCAGACAAATACAAGGCGCAGCGATGAATACGCTGCGTCGACGTCATCACAGCCGTTATGTTGTAGCACCAGTACGTGCACGGCGTCATGTGCGAGCTATCAATGCCTGTAGAAATGTACAGTATTTTGAAGCGCTGAGCCTGATGTGATTAAAACCCATGCAGTCACCGTTCAATGAGAAAAGCTTCTTGATTAAAAGCCGCTTTGCGAAAGCAGACATAGATGTTTCCGATATTTGTTGGGCGAATCGAAAACAAGCGGTCTCGCTTCCGTTTTCTGTGCGCGTCATAGATGCCGCAAATGGGCAACCAGAAATGAATTTTCTCTCTCTCAATATATATATATCTCTCGAGAGAGAGAGGGCTGGGGGAGACCGGGGGGGGGGGGTAGTTTGAAAGCACGCAAGCAGACGAAAACAATACATGGCGCACACATATATAGTGCAGCAGCCAGAACAAGCCATCTAACTGTTTTGCGCAGCAAGAACGTTCGAAATTACATTATCGGCGCCTTCGAGAAAGCAGTACCCGGGCAGCCGGGTCGGTCCATTGCATGCGTCGGCTCGCTCTTCCGCATCCCTTCGCCGCGGCCTAGCTTTCGACCCGCAGCGTTTTCGGGAGCCTGGACGATGTGCGGGCCGCAATTTCTTTTCGCGGCAACGTCAGCGAGTCTGAGGCGCACAGCGAGAAAAGCCCTCGCCAGTAAGCAAAATTTACGAGACTAATTTTGCCCAGCGAGGCGCGCCAACAGGCGGGCTTGTGCTCGAGCTAAGACGACGTTCTTGTTCGTGGCTTGGCGCCTGAGCTGACACGCTGAGCAAGAAGGCCTCTTGTGTCGCGTGCGGTTAGGGTAACGAACAAAGAGATGGGCTGCAGCGAATGAAGAGAAAAAGAAAGCTTATAACGGCAATTTTGCGACACGCTGCTATGTAACAAACGCCGAGAAACAAAGCGCTTTCGAGAAGAAGGAGGCTGCAACATGGGGCAAAAGTAGGGAGACCAACGCTGGTAGCTGGTCTAGAAGGTGCATTGAAGTGAAACGTGCATGGAAGCTAAATAAGGAAAAAAAAAAGAACTGTTCATTGACATGTTATTTGTTTATTTGTTTCAGTTTGCTATATGGTTTTTCTTGTTTCTTAATTATTGTTTTCTGAGTAACCACTTTTTTTTTCGCTGCAGAAGTTATAGAAGTGGAGTAGCCCTGGTGATATAAGCCTCCACCTCTGCACAGCAATCCAGTTAGAACAGAACAGAACAAAAATTCAGAGGGCGTGGAAGGGTGTATCCTCTGGAAGAACTTGTTCCAGCGCGAGTTGGTGCCTAAGTTTGTTAAACATGTTATTTGCGGAGCAGTGTTTGAGACATGAAGATAGGACAGACAAAGAGACAGATGTATCCACTGTTCTTGGACCGCGAAGCGAGGGATGTCTTGCTCGGCGTGTACAGTGACTTTCGTTGCAACCTTGCCACTATGTTTCTAGACAAGTGCAACTATGAAATTTAATCAGCTGTAAGCTTTGACCATTTTTTTAAACATCATGGTGGGTTATGAGGAACACTGTATCGAATAATAATAATAATAATAATAATAATAATAATAATAATAATAATAATAATAATAATAATAATAATAATAATAATAATAATAATAATAATAATAATAATAATAATAATAATAATAATCAATCAATCAATCATTTATTTATTTAACGTGCCCAGGAACAACCGTGAGGTCTTTGTGCAGGCGCACGCAAAAATAAAATAAATAAAAATAAACAATACAATACAGACAGTCTTCAGAAATAAAAAGAGCAAAAACACGTAGACAAAGAGAAATGAACACTAAAGGGGAGGAGTAAAATAAGACAATATGAGAAATATTGAAGGGGAATAAAAAATTAGATTGCACATATACAACTATGCGGAAAGACGGAGAAGGGAAGACTTTGTACACTGTGCCATACTATGTCAAAACAGTGCAAAGCTCGGATAAAAACAGTGATTGTGGACTATGAAAAACGTCAAGATCAAGAAAATTAATATTATAAAGACTTTGTATTCTGTGAACGGTAGAGTGTTGGAAGAAGCAGGCGGGTACATGAAACGGTCTGTTCTCTCTGGTTAACTTACGCGGAATTCGAAAATAATAATAAGTGTTGGGGTTTTGCGTCCCAAAACCACGGTATGATTATGAGACGCTGTAATGGACGCCTCCGGAAATTTCCACCATCTGGGGTTCCTTAACGTGCAGCAAAATCTAAGCACACGGGCGTCTAGCATTTCGCCTCCATCGAAATCCTGCCGACTCGGCCGGGATTTCATCCCGCGACCTGCGGAACAGCAGAACGCTGTGTCGAGGATTAAAAATTAATTTTTGCTACCTAGGGGGTTCTTTGCCGAGAAACCAAGGGTTTATTTTTTTCTCTTATATATGGCCCTTTGAGGAGAGATTGAGGCAAGTGTACCTTGACTTCTTCATCGTGCCAGGCTGTGCAGCCGAGAAAAATGATAAGCCAGTAAGAAAGTTAGAGGACGCTTGAGCTTCGCCTCAAGAGTAGAACGCGATAGCGTAATCGGGCCCCGTTCGCATCGCCTTCTCAATCGGCAGCCTCGCTTCGCCTCTCGGTGGACATCCTCAACCATGCCCTATGGAAAGGAACGTCTGTGCGAGTAACATTGGCCGTTTAAAACTATCCTATAGAATGCATACTGCAAGTACAGCTGCGAAGTTCCCACTACGCCATAATACTTTGCGAACCAGCCAAGTAACGACTATTCTTAAGGCAACACTCGAGCCTACGCAGCTGCTGACATTGTTGGCTGTTGCTTTTGCTGCTGGTGATGATTAAATATGTCTGAGCGCTTTGTAATGGGCGGGCCTTTAAACCACTCACTCGTTGTGCAATTCACATGTCTTGACGACTGGCGCGACGCTACGCTTCTGCCTGGCAACGTTACATGCGTTAAGGAGACTCCTCGGATTACATTACATTCGTATAGGGTTTTTTTTTTCGAAAGCAGTTCCAAGCAATGGCGTAGCGCTGTTGCAGAACACCTGCTTGCCGCTCAGAAGGCCTGCGTTCGATTCCCACTCGGACCGAAGTTCTTTATTATTTATTTATTTGCACCTATATCGAATTTTCGCTTATGGACAGTGCTGACTTTTCGCTCACAACGAACCACGCCGACACCGGAATTCCTGCGAAACGAGATCTTTAACGCTATCGCGTTAATAATTCGCAAAATAATCATGTTACTTGGAAAACCAGCACGAACACGACGCAGACACATTACGAAAGGGTACAGGACGAGCGCTGTCTAACAACTGAACTTTATTGAAACACCATCGAACTCCCGAAAAACCAACACCATGCGTGCCCAGAAATGTTCAGGTCACGTGAAAGAAATTACTATGCATGCGTGCCTCGCAATCTTGCAAACAAACGGAAGGTTCAGATACGCAATCATCACCCATCATTTTGATGAAGAATGCTTCCGCGAGTTCGCTAGCCCTTTTATGTTTGTGCTTCACTATAATGACCGTGTTATTGAAAAAAAATGGCTACGCCCACAAAACCTGCAATGAGCGGAAAGGTGCAACGTCGGCGTTCCCTTCAATTGTCAGACAGCGCTCGCCCAGTGTCCTCCTCATCCTGTCTCTCCGTCGTGTTGGCGCTGGTTTTCCAAATATGCATCGTTTACAAATCGCCCACCTCTCTACCTTACTGTAATCATGTTAATGTAATTGAATAAAAAATATGGAACAAAAGGCATTTACCTGCTAGATTGTTCCCGTAGAAATATTTTTTGTCATCGCCGCTGCGTTCATGCTAGAGTTACAGGTACAAATATTTATAATGTTACATGCCAAGTTAAATGAAATCCTGAAAACGATTTGTCATGTGAGATCACGTTAAATGCAAGCGAAGCGCCGCGAGGGCTTAAGTCGCCTTTTTTTTTTCTCATGAGAGCTTATGGCCATCGCCACTAACGTAGAAAGTAATGTAGCGCTTACATATCAAAACAGTACTATCTAAACCAAGACCTGTTGTTGTTGTTGTTGTTGTTGTTGTTGTTGTTGTTGTTGTTGTTGTTGTTGTTGTTCACATGTGTCAAGCTAGGTGAGGTCACCTTCACCATGTCGTGCAGTTAAAGCGACTGACAACCAATTCTCGTGACGCCTGTTTTCTTTCCGCGGAAAGCTTATTGGTCAAAGTGTCTAATCATGGAATGGAAACGCGGGAGACGCCGCAAAATATATTTAATCAATTTTTTTTCTTTCTGCAGCGCCTTTAAAGTCGTACACGCAACACATGCGGCAAACAGCGCATGTAGGTGAGCGCGTAGCGATTGTACGCCGACAAACAAGTTAGGCCCCATCAATCAAGCCACGTGCTGCGGCGGTTTCTGTTCGCGCGCTGCGGTACGCTGCGCATGCGCCACGGCTCTGCATGATTTTCCGGTTACACTAACAGCCGCATCTCATGCAGCACCACTTCTCAGCGTCAACTCCATTTTTCTTTTCCTTTTTCATAAACATGGGATAAAGCGGAGATGCCTGATAATGTACACAATGCAATTTTGGCGCGAAATATAGTGCACCTAAAGAGCAGAATGCGTACAACAATCCGAACGACTCCTTCGCGCAGTACTATATGGGGCGTGTAGCGATCTTCGTAACTTTCAAGCGCAATTTAGAGATGCACATGCTATTCAAATCTCGAAAAAAATTTTCTAATCTGTAAATATAATTCACGGTCTTTCCATTTCCGCTAGTCAGCGTCACACGATTGTTGCTAGAGTGCGCCCCTTTTTCATTTCCCGGTATTTTAGAGAACTGCGAGAGAACGCGAATCACCTGTCTCCCGAAGATACGTGCGTTCAATCAGTCAAGGAGAGTTCAATCAAGCCACTTTTCTTTGCCATCTCTGCTATGATATATTATAGATATATTATATTATATTATAGATATATTATAGGTGCAGCGATGGCGTAGTGGTAGAGCACCAGCTTCGCATGCAAGAGGTCCGTGATTCGAATCCCGGTGCCGGACAATTCCCAACCGGATTAATAAAAAATAAAATCCGCGTGATGATATGGAATTGTGTAAAAAGGCCTGGGGTGCAGCCTCACTGGCGACCACAGCCAGCAATGCACTCCCTCACCAGAGCAGGATTGGCCACCCTGGTGTAGTACCTGGCCAATACCTCCCACATGAATACACCGATATTATAGAAACCATCTCTTAACTCCGCCGTGCCCTCTCTCTTTGGCACAAGCTGAGCGAGAGTATCAAAAAAAGACAAGAGAAAGAAAGAAAAACTACGAAGTAAAGATATCTGACTGCTTTATTCCGTGCGATACATGATGTGTGCATTTGCATGACACAAAATTAATTTCCGGGTTAGCCGCCATCATACCGTGCGTCTCGCGTTACGTTAACTTCGACAAGAGCAAGCTTCTTCCTGACGCACGGCGGCATGCATGGTCTCTCAGCTATTACCATATCCATGGGCGGTGCTTTCCTCGTAAGCGTAACAAACCCCGTGCACCACGCACGAAGCAAAAAAAAAAAAAAAAACGAGGAAGAAGGTAAAGAAGCTGAAGGAAGACCGAAAAGAGTTGCGGATGTCGGATAATATTAGCAATGTAAGCGCTTCGCAGGGTGCGCGCACAGCGGCAATCTATCATTTCAGCGAACTGCTCCAAGACACTCTAACGTGCCTTCTTATTTTGCTTTGTTCCCTTTTATCTAATATTGTTGTTATTTTTGACCGATTTCCTGCAGCAAATAAGAGATTTCATACCATATTTTATCTTTCCTTACAGGAGTAAACACTGCCTTCCACTGTAATTGTGAAAATAAATGTAGAAAACAATGTCAGACGGTGTCCTGTGGTCTTCAACCTCCTTTGCTCGACAGGGAAACCGATAGTAGTTAGAAGAAAAGGAGTAGTATATATAAAATACGATACAGACCAATGCGGTTTAGAAAAAAAAACCAAAACAGACGCCTTCTTCAAATGTGCATGGATGTTTCTTGACTGAACTTCTTTCCTGCGTAGGAAGAAGGGTAGTTTGCAAGGAGCTTCTCCTGATGTCATCAGCCGCGTGCGATGGCGCTGCATTGTAGCGAGCTACCTCGCGCTAGATTCTTCATATGAGTCCACGGCACGGAAAAGAGCACCCTCGTGTTAAAAGCAAAAGTGGTCATCCTGTTTTACGATTCACCTATTGTTTATGTTTCGTTATTGGTTGTTGCCCCCATAGAAGGCTACTGATGGCAACGTTGCTCTAGTGACCAGTAAATGCGATTTCAAGAGATGTGAACCACATGAACACAAGTGCCTGCTTATGGTCACGGAGACGGTGTGCAAGCGGAGTGTTCGAGTGCTGTAATGCTTAACTTCCTAAGTTTGCCACAAAGCTACGTTTTAAAGCTGAGATATGTTGCCGCTATTGCGCTGGATGCACTTTAACATGATGTCTTACGCTGGTGCTCTCCGATGCTTCACTTGTGGACGCTTTCAGCTGCCTGATTGCTTGGCTTGGGTCCCAAAGGATTGCAAGAGATGCCGCAGTGTGCAATCCGGATTATGTTTGACAACGATGGATTCGTTCATTGGCGCACAAATATGAAGGACCGTTTGTGTGTGTGCTCTCTGCACGATGCAGCCGCCGCAGAGCTGAAACCATAGGTATGTATGTATGTATGTATGTATGTATGTATGTATGTATGTATGTATGTATGTATGTATGTATGTATGTATGTATGTATGTATGTATGTATGTATGTATGTATGTATGTATGTATGTATGTATGTATGTATGTATGTATGTATGTATGTATTGATGAATGAATGAATGTACGTACATCTGTGTCTAAATTTCACTCTTTCAATGCACCCATTTGCTAGGTGTGCCCTTTCTCCGCACTTAGCAGCGTCTGTAATTTTCAATGTACTGCGCAAATCATAAGGTGACAATATCGCACAAATTAACAAACACACGTTCTCCAATATATGCGGCAGCTTCCCTCCTCTCCAACCCCCCCCCACTCCCCAGAAATTGATCAACGGGTTAATATTCATGTGGTTAGATCATTAATTTCTACGTTTATGTGTAAGCAATGTTTATCTCATATATCTACGTGTACAGTGACCTGCTTACGCTTTATGCGCAATGGAGAATGCGTTATTCTTGAAGGCGCAGCTTGTAAACCAAGCTTCCTTGCCATCAACACTTCTTGCTACGGCGTTGCTCGAACAAAATGGTCAAGATCCCCACTCCCCCTCTCTCTGCGCGCTTAAATGTGGGCTGTATTTAATTTAGCAGTGTGTTGTCCGTTCAGCAGTGCCATGCTATAAGACCACGTTCACACTGGAAGATACGGCGTCTTCGTCGAACGAAATTATCCTGCTGCCCTAATTTCCCGTCATTCACCATACTTGTCCACCGCACCGCCGTTACGCGATAGCGTCGTCTGTAGTGTAACAGTTAACATGCAAGCGCGGGATACCCTGGACGCTTCTGCGGTTACGCAGTTATCTGCACTCGCGTCGATGGTGCGGTTACCTTTGTTCGCCTCTTCGTCAGTGCGTTGCAACCACCATGACTGTTCAGCGTTGAAGGAATCAGGCGCCCACAAAAACTGACCTGGAACAGCTGATCGACGCGAAGAGGGGCTTTTTTGGCGGATCTCGCCACGGCCGATATAGTTACCGGTTCCCCGGTGTGTACACTCCATGAACGCCTGCAGACAGAAATAAAGACAATAACAGTTCATCAAAGTGGATCATAGTGCATTCGCTCGACATCGTCCGATAATAGGCGAACATTGCACCACCTCTGTATCCTAAGTTTCGCACAGCGTGCTTTCATTGTTTATGTTCAAAACTAAATAACAAGTGCTGCAAATGCAGCGGTCAGTAAAGTTGCAGTGACGCCGAATGAAACCGCATGAGGCAGAGCAGTCATTTTGTCGAACTGATAAGGGTGTATAGCGCTATACGAAACTCAGATCAATTAAATCGACCTTGCTTGAAAGTAATAGCACGCTCAGTAAGGATAATTACTTTCCTCAACACAACATATTCTATCATTCCCTGCCTTATAAGACCAATTTGTAACATTAGTTATTGTCCTATCGATAGGTAAATGACGTTATGACTGAATACAAATTGTTAGACCATTATTAGACCGTAATCTCACCAGGTTTCGATAGTGCGGAGGAAAGTTCATTTCATCGTTTCGTTAGCCTATATTTAGGCAGAACCATTTGGGTAAATACGATAGCGCTGTGCACCGTCCAAGTTCAGTCCATACAATATGCGCCATGCCCTCCGCTCGTTGTAATCGATATCGATGGAAAACCGCAAGTTCTTGCAGTATCTTCTTTTCGAGCGAAACCAATTAGCAAAACGGAATCTTATGATTTTACATGCCATAACCACGATAAGATTACGAAAAACGCTGTTGTGAGGAGGGGTGCTTCAGAATAATTATGGCCACATGGGGATCTTTAGCGTGCACCTAAATTTAAACACGTGATATTTTTCTTAATCCAAGTAGCTGTTTAAGCTTGAATTCGGTCCGTGGCCGGCGAGCACTCAAAACTCTGCGCAGCTGTACAAAGCGAAGCGGAAGCATAGCGTAGCCACGTATAGTATAGTATGGCAAGGGGTGGTAAAGGGAAGTGAGGGTGAGGAGGCGTGGTGGGAGGGTAAGGAGGA
>NW_023616203.1:0-48331 GCF_013339695.2 Rhipicephalus sanguineus
GGAGATGAAGACAACGTGTTTGATTGGACTGTCTTCGACTTGATTGTTTCCTCCAGCAGGGAATCCTGGGAAGGCACAGGCTTTTATAACGCGAGCGTCGAGACGCTCTAAGACGCTACCAAAAGGACATGTAAAATAAACGTTAATGTTATCAACTCCGGCTCCTGAACTCGACTTCTCCCTGAGGCCAGGCTGCTCCCCGGTCCTATGGGCGGACCCCCGATCACATCAGTTTGTACCACCCGACGTTTCACCAGTTTGCTGATGATGAAAGTGCAAGCACGCCTGGAAGGAACGGCCAAGTGTGGTATCAGGCTTTGCAGATGTTCGCTGCTGCCATTTGCAGAATGCACATAAGAGTCTCGTGCACTCCTTACGTCAGAAATACCGACGCTGCTGTGTCCTTTGGTTGAGTTGCCAGCAGTATTTCATGTGCTTTTGTTGTTGCGATCCGGGCTGAACAAAACTGCCATTTTTGGTGGTCATTGATGGTGTCTCTTTTTTTTCTTTCTGCCGAAGAAATTGTGTACAGCCTTCAGATCAGTCAGCTGTGGCTCTTTTTAGTGAAGTAGTGAAGTAAAAATGTAAATGATGTGGCTTCTTGGTGTTGACAGTTTATGAGTTTTTTATTAAAATTTTGGAGTGCGACAAACTGTATAGATCGCTGCTGTTTTCACCACGTAGAATCAGTCATCAGTGTGCGGACCAAAATTAAATCTTTGTTCGATGACCTGTATAGTAGTGCAAACTTGAGGTGTCGTCGCATTTTCCGGTGGCTTGTTTAAATAATTATTTTTAAAGTAAAGTATATGCATGATGTGGCAACCTCCACTAGCTGCCTAAGTGATACTGAGGTATACAGTTAGTGTTCAATGTGAATAGCTTTGCTCACTTTTAGCTCCAAGATTTTCCTTGTCATAGCGCTGAATTACGTATCATGAGGCGAGCCTTCTGCCTGAAGATATATATAGTCTGTGAGCGCAAGCGACACTCCATCAACGAACTTACAAACTGCGAACTTACAAAACCGCACAACCAAGAGCGGCAGTTGGAGGAGAGCCTCGCTCAAGCTCGAATCGGGCGGCGCTAACAGGCCCGCGCGAACAAAGTGGCCCGCAACTTTGCACGAGGCCAAGCGTCAACATCACCAACTCCGCCGGTCACAGCCATCATCGCCATTAATTGGAAGCATCGACCACCACTCAAAAGCCACGGAGCAACGGACGTCAAACATTGCCACATTGCGTTGGATGATGGACGATAATCTGTGAGCTATTGTTTTGGATGCGCTGTCATATTGTTTAAATTTAGAAGTTTCATGTTTTGTGTAAATTGAGTTGCTTTATTAATTTTTTCCCTGTCATTTGCTGTCTGTGTGAATTGTTTATGTTCATTATGAATTGTCAATTATAGGTTTGAGTTGTGTATTTGCATATGGTGTCTCGTTGTAAATTCTCTCACGTAGCACACCTGCAGGCATTACCCAAAAGTACCTCACAGTCACATTTCGAGTATATCCATTCTCTGAGAATGGAACAGCGAGTTTGCGGCCGCACATGGTCCAGCCGGCATCGGGGACGCCATGTTTACTGGGGAGAACAGGCGTGCGAAAATGTGGTGCTTTCCTAGAAATGAAAAAGAAAAAGAAAAATATTAAGTGTTTAAAATTTTCTTTCCGGCAGCAGCTTCCCTTACTCATTTTATCTTTGTAATGAAGAAAGCTTTATGTATTCGAGCTAGCTAACTCTGAAAATTTCAAAATAATAATAGGTACACTTTCTTGGTGCACGTGCAGGCAAGCATTTCGGTTCTGTTGCTTCCACAGTACTGCCAAGGAAAGTTCTTGCCAAGTGTAGCATACTTGACGAACTGAATAAATATGCAACTTGACAATCAACATAAGTAGTGCAACTATGGCACAGCGTGTACATTTTAGCAGCCTTCTCGGTGGCAGCGTAGCGTTGGCGAGCAGCGCCGAGCCGTGAGTGGCACATGGACTGAGGTTTTCGGGGGGGTCCCATTGTGTATGGCTAGAATCGACAGGCATAGTTGTATAAGGAGGTGTTGACCAGAATTAGTAAGCCCCTGCAGCTTTGTGTGGCTCCGGTTGGGCTCTGCATCGTCAGATGTTGCTGCCAGTGTTGCCCATCACGTACACTTCTCCAATAAGCCGTAATATGCAAATGGTAACAAGTGTGCGGGCGAACTAACATTCTCTAGTGCACTGGCACGACAAGACACTGAGAGTGTGGCTGGCTGAAAAACCTTCAAACGATGCGCAGTTCAGTGATGCCTGATGTCCGATGAATCGCCAAAACTCGTGACATAGGTTGTTTACAGATAGGACCTACGCTTATGAGTGCATTGCTGGGTGCTTCTCTTTGTGGTTCAGCAATTGCACGAACTTAAAACTTAAATAAAATACATTCTAAATTTATCATCCGAAGATGGAGCTGCGACAACTGCTACTGCTGTTACATGGCTCACTTCTCAATGGTTTTTAAGATTAATGCATGCACAGACTGGCTGTCGAATGGATGTCCGCAGCATGTGCCCTTAGAAGGAAGCCTATCTTGTAGGTTCTGTGCCCCTGGAGCCATCACCTGGAAACTGAGCGGCAGCTGAGCCGTGGTGCTGCCAATGGGCCCAGCGCTGCAGTTTGTGGTGGTGGCGTTGGCATGCCTGGTGGCGCTACTGCTGCCACTGGAGGGAGCGAGTAGCAGCAGCCATCCATATCTGCAGCTCACCCATCAGCAGAAGCTGATTGCCGCATACATACTGGGTAGGTCTTTGCCTCTGCTTTTAACGAGCTTACTAAGTGGTAGGAATGCACAAATAAGAACAGTGCTGATGAATACGAGGACAGAAGATGGTGACTGGCTGACATCAAGCCTGACTGCCACATGCAGCTGACCAAATTTTCAGAATTGGATGTCCAAAGAATTAATACCAACGGCAAGGTTGACCGTAGTTGTTTCTTTCAAACTTCAGCACTGCAGCCGACTTGTTTACAAAATGTCATTATAGTCAAGATGACGAGGTAAGATGACGTACATGTGGCCTTGACTCATGACATCGACTCTGTGATGCCATTAATTTAGAAGGTAAGGCATGCAAACAGAGACTACGCATTTCTGTTGTCTTGATCTCTTAAATCAGTGTTTGCATGCCCTTCATACATTTATGAACTAGCTGTTAATTTATGTTGTGCTTGTTGAGCTGCAACGCCCATGTGACCTCTGTGTCTAGACATTGCACACACAAGCTTGGTAGACGTTTATGATAGCTGTCGGCCGCGAACTGAAACTCTTTTTCACTTGCACATGCTTCTTATATGTGCCTCAGTCTCTACTGGTAAAAAATTCAAGGGCTGGGATAGCTCCCTTACAAAAATGTATGTAGACAGTCTATAGACGTTCTAAAATAAATGGGTTTACACATTCTATAGACTGTCTAAATTTATTTTTGTAGGGGAGCTGGCTACTGGCATCCCCAGGTAATACCATATTTACTATGTTGCAATTAGACTGTGAAAGTGCCACAGCAAAAATGTGTATTTTTAAAGATTATAGCCAGCAGTTATAAATGGTCATAACCGCCTCTTTACGAAATTTAGCCCGTTTCACCCGCAGATTCCCAAAAAATGGCATTCTTGATACTGTCGATCAAGTGTATATTAATTAAAGTTATGAACAACCATATCGTGTGCAGGCCTTGGTGATCTGTGATGCACTTGGTTCTCAATTCTTCCTGAATGTGGCCTAATCCATTCAGAACCGCACATGTTGTGCATTAAATTGCTTAATTGGTCATTAATTGACCAGTGGCTAGACAATGCCATCAGAAACTTCAACAAAATAAATTTTGTCATTCACAGTGCACTAACGCAGCGATGCAGTAGAGAAATGAAACAAGTGCTTATTCAACTAAATCTTTATTGACATGTTTACGTATATATTGGCATGCATATATACAGTGGAACCTTAATTATACGTCCCCCGGTTTGCGACGACTCGCATTTTACGATGAATCAGATTGATCCCGGCAAAACCCCCGTAGAAACGATGTATTAAGAACCTCAGTTATACAACGCAATTTACGCCGACCTTGCACCGTATGACGACTCTCCGATACCGTCCAAGAAAAAAAAATCACCTTTTTTACTCAAATTTAATGCCGACCAAATATTCGCGGGTGCAAAATATATTACGTGGCCCTGGGTTCGCAATTAGGAAAAATAGTGAGACAAGTACTGTATTCCTTCTTACACTTACAGTTTATTCTCCTCGCAGTTCATTTGCTTCTGTGATTCACTTTTCCTGGTTTTAATATTTCTTCTGGATAGACGTCACACTCTGGAGTTTTGCGAGATGCGTGGCGCCACCTGTCGGAGCAGTATTGGGTAGTACAAAGACCGACTGCCTCACACAGTTTGCTGTGGGACCAGGTGCAACTGGCGAGTGCGAAACGATTGAGCTTAACATGGTGTGTGTTTGCGCATTTAACGCTCAGAAAGAGAGCTGCGAGTTTCTCTCCGCTGGTCGGACGCGTCACCGAACCGCCATGAAGTGCTTGCTGGATCACTCGCCAAAACGACGGCGAAAACAACAGTAGACGAGACCGCTCCGCACGCTACGAAGAAACGCCGCAATCGACGCTACAGTTGCATTGTGTATTGCCACGGACGTAAAAGACTGAATAACAACGTTCAGTTTTACCGATTTCCATAGTTGTCGTACGAAGAAGAAAGGCGAGAGCGCTGGATACGGGCCGTTGCGAGCGTGTTGGGTAAGCGAAGTACCCGCGTTCTCCACAGTCGGTCGCATGAGAAAGTGTGATAATGTGGCGCTGCTGTTGTTTTGCTTAGCCCTGATGGAGAACCATTGTAACCTTGACTATGAAGCTCAGCAGAGGCTCTGATCGCGGTGCGTGCCGTGTAACACGAAACGAGCAGCTAGAGGCAGACCGAAGACGCGTGATACGCACACCGCGACATCCTATAGAGAGCTTTCACAAGCGGCGGAGGCGCTGTGCATTGTGGGTAGTCCGCCATTTTGAAGTCATAGACAACCGAGCCGGGAAGCGCGCGCGTGTGGCAGCACCGAGCGAGGAAACAAACAGACGTGCCGGTGCAATCACGCTTGTTGTTCTTGTGAGGAGTACGGCGCAATAACTACGAAGTCAGCGAAGACCAGAATGTACGCATCGACGCTCTCCCCAAAACACCGCGAGTGATAAAACGAGAAAATCCAACTATCCGGAGTGGAACCGTTCACGCTGAAGGCTGCCGACTGCATAGTGGAGGTGAACTTGTGACCGCTCGTCGATGCCTCCGACATTCGCGAATTTGTGGTCTTGCGGACGTGTTTTGTAACGAGACAGCAGCTCAAAGGAAGGAAGGCCGTTGGCGGCCACAACTTCGTGACAAGCGGCCGGTAAGCGAGCCGCGAATGAAGCAAGTTGCTGCCGATAGCGGGATCGTCATGACACAGGTAAGCTTGTAAGGACGTTTTAGATATTTATCTTTTCTACTCTTTTGTTAGGTGACCCAATCGCAGGCCCGCATCAAGCCTCCCGTCGAAGTGTGGTTCCTGGGGAAGGGTGACGGAGAAATCCTTGCTGCGCACTGCTCGTGCATGGCCGGAAACGGCGAGGCGTGCTCGCACATTGCAGCGGTCTTGTGCAGCGTGCTGTACACCTTGGCATATTTTGCCAAAAGTTCATGAAAACTTAAACTTATTGCACTTTCCTCGAAGAGCTGATGCTAATCGGCACCTTTGCTGCTTCTCACCGACGACACATAAGTGCTCGCTAATGCAGGTCGATACTCAGCTGCAATCAGTACGCCGAGAAACTGGTTGCGGTCAACGCTGCGGTGCACAAGTTGCGCTTGTTGCAGTGTCGATGCGCCACTTCTTCGTCGCCGATGACGACAAGCCCATTTCGGCAACGGGCCGCACCTCAAGTTTTTTCATGGCAGGAGGGAACCAGCTCTTGGAGCCATCTATGCACGAGCGCTCTTCACGCGCTCGCAGGCCGTACTCCACGTAAAAGAGGAGCGCTGCAATGTGGGAACACGCTCGCCGTTTTAGGCCGTGCGCGGCAAGGATTTCTCCGTCACCCTTCCCCAGGAACCACACTTCGACTTGAGGCTTGTCACCTTACAAAAGAATGCAAAAGATAAATATCTAAAACGTCCTTACAAGCTTACCTGTGTCATGATGATCCTGCTATCGGCAGCAATTTGCTTCATTCGCGGCTCGCTTACCCAGCCGCTTCTCACGAAGTTGTGGCCACCAACGGTCTCCCTTCCTTTGAGCCGCTGCCGCGTAACAAAACACATCCGTAAGACCACAAATTCACGAATGTCCGAGGCATCGACGAGTGGTCACAAATTCACAGTCGGCTGCCTGCAGCGTGAAGAGATGCACTCCGGATAGTTGGATTTTCTCGTTGTATCACTCGCGGTGTTTAAGGGAGAACGTGGATGCGTAAGTTCTGGTCTTCGCTGACTTCGTAGTTAATGCTCGGTACTCCTCACAATAACAACATGCGCAATCGCGCCGGCACGTCTGTTTGTTTACTCGGAGCTGCCGCACGCGCGCGCTTCCCGGCTTGGTTGACTATGACATCAAAATGGCGGACTACCCACAATGCACAGCGCCTCCGGCGCTTGTGAAAGCTCCCTATAATCTGAGTTGGTCGTCACCGCACAGCATCGCGGACGTACGTTTTGAAGGCTCAGAGTTCCGGTTCTAACTAGCTAACACGTGCGTCATACAAGTAAATTGCAAAATGTTGATTGTGAACTTCAGGTTTGTTTTGCCCGTGGCCTCCGCGATTGCTGTAGCTATCTCGGAGGCCACGGTTTTGCCTTGGTTGTACAGGGGTATTCAGACTGTATTCAGAATGTATTCAGACGGGGGAGGAATGCTCGGGGGAGACGGGGGGATTGCGTATCACGTGACTGCGACGTCACGGATTAGCGAGTGGGCGTGACCCCCCCCCCCGCGCCTCCTCGGAGGAGACGGGGACGTTTTCCCCGAAAGGACAAACGATCCCCCTGCGGTGGGGGATGTGGCGGAATTTCGGGCTCTTCTTTGGCCACATTGTTGCACTTGCTCCTGCAGAGCGCGGCAGTGGGTGTCCAGTCTGCAGCTGGATGGTCGTCTGCAGCTCGTCGTCAGCAGCTCGTCAAACGGGTGGTGCTAAAGCCCCTCCATCACGTCTACTGCCGCTTTTTTAAGTAGCGCCAAGCATTGTTCCGCCGCCGCCGCCTAGTTCCGGTTCCGGAGTTTCCGGAAGCAAGTTATTGGGCCACCTCCTTCCGCTTTTTCCTTCCATCTTGTTTCCACACACGCGAGACGGCAATTATTTTCCTGTGCTACAGTGAACTAGAATATCTTTACCTCTGCCGCCGAGGGAATTTTCGCTCGGTGTTTCTGCGTCGCTAGGGATGCCGCCTCGCTGCTGCGCACCAGGCTGTCCGACGCGATGGAATACCGGCAAATCTCTCTTTTCTTTACCCCTTGGTAAGTATGATGAAGAGAGAACAGCCGTCTGGCTGCAGCGCATTGGACGACAAGGCATCCAGCCAAAGAAGTCGGCACTGAGCACCACGTAGCGCTTCATACACATGTGCAAAAGCAGCATTTCATACATATAACGTACTGCGTGCCGCCTCGCAAACCTACCTTCCCGCGCAGTATAAATATTCCGCCCGTGTGGTCCACTGTTAACTTCTAGTGAACCAGTGGGGTGAGTAGCGGAATTGTTCATTCTGTCTACGACACACGCAAACCTCGCGTTCGATGACTGCGTGGCGTAGATGCGGCAACAGACGCAAAGGAGGGTCTTTCATCGACGCTTGACCGACGTCTGAAGAAGCAGCCGTGGAACAGAGATGTTCGAACTTTACATTGCAAAACGATTATATTAATCGGTCACAATGCCCAGTCTATGAGCATTCACACCAGTATGACGTTGCAGGAAGGCGTTTAAGTCACTTCAGGCAGACCAAGCGAGCTTAACTTCACACCAAGCTCGCACACTGAAGCTCGCATTCTTTCATTCGGCTCGCCTTTTCGCCGCATGACGAAGGCACATTTTCGGTGCATCGCACGAAACTTCACACAACACACATATCAAGGAGGTCCTTCCATCGGGCGAGATGCACTTGGGCAGTTGCAATGCCCGCCTTTTCGCCGCATCGACGTCGTAGCCGCACGGCGAAGCCACATTTTCGGTGCATCGCACGAAACTTCGCACAACACACATATCAAGGAGGTCCTTCCATCGGGCGAGACGCACTCGTGCAGTTGCAATGCCCACGCACGCATCACATACGCACAGCTGCAGTTCCCATTGATCTCCTAGACGCTTAGCTACACCACCTAGTGTGTGCATTTAGCGAGACCGATGTACATCCAAGCTCCATTAAAGCAAAATCACGACCGATCCTCCGCCGGCAGGAAGGTTGCGGAGACAGGCGAGCGGCAGGACAATCAGGCGGAGGCGGGGGGTGGGGGAGGGTGCAACCGGGAAACATCATGGCGGCACGTCCGCTTCCGCTGCGGGAGATCCGGTTCAAAGGTAGAGGGAGAGGGCGAGTTGGCGCTACTTAACCTGGTCGGCGGAAAACTCATGGAGGGGCTTTAGGTGCTGCAAGCCACCAGAGTAGTCTAGTAACACTGGTCTACCCCTCCGTTTGCCTCGTCCGTGTGAGTGGGGGGCATTTGTGGAGACTTCTCCTCGCGAGCTGACGTCACTAGGCTCCGCCTTTACCCCCCGAGCATTTCTCCCCCGTCTGAATACCCCTTACCCCGCAAAAGTGGACAGGCACGTGTCCCCATTTGCAATATATACAAACGGAAGACAACCATCAAGAGACGATTTGAGGATGCGAAATAAAACAGTCCAGTGCACAGCAATCGAGAGATGAATTAAGGGAGAATGCAACTGAAAAGGCGAAAATCTCCGGGGCCATTCGTCCCTGATAAAGCGAGTTTTTTACCACTGATCGTAAGATACATAGCCAAGTAAATTGATCGTGTATGTATGTCATCACTTTGGCATTAGGTATATACCCGATTTTAGCGCATTTCGGTGCTATTCGCAATGCCCATAGACTGTCGCGCCGCCAAGTGGAATTCAGGAGCGTCCTCTCGAGGAGGGTTAGTAGACGACAAAATGGCAGCACTACGCAGTCGCTCCCTTGTTCGGCTGTGCTAGCCTCAGTGTTAACGCGTTGACAAGAAAGGAACACTACGACTTTGCATGTTCCCTGCATCACTGAACAAATCGGGCCCTCCGTGACACGAGAAATCTGATTCGTTCTTGGGAGACGCGAAGTTTTCGTGAAAATACGTGGCAACTCGCGCTTTCAATGCTAGCCCACAGCGTACACGTACTATCAGCTTCGCGAGGCTTTCTGTAGCCAGGTAGGTTAGTTAAATGTTATCGTCCGACATATTCAATTGAAGCTCACGCTGTTTTACTTGCATATAGCATTGGTCAGTGTTTCTTGTAGTGCATGAATCCCATAACACCGTACGCGGGAGGTCGCGCGGGCACGCGATGTGCTTTTGTATAACTGAGCGATCTCAAGTTGGCGATACATTAAAATAGGGCCTCTATCCTTTGTAAGGAAAGCGCTGTTACGAATCGTGCGAGCGACGTTTCAATCATTCGAGGACGCGTCTGCTCGACGCCTTTCGTGGAGCGAACGCTTTCCACGCCGTCTTTCGCCAGTGTGTTGGTTTCATAGCCAGCGCTGCGCCGCTTGTTTTTGTACGTTTGTTGATAGGTGGCAGCACACTGCAAGCGATTTGCTTGTTGACCGGTCTGAGAGCAAAATGTTCTTCGCGCCCAGACAAGTGGTAGATGTTCTCTGGCCCAGACGTTTCCCTAATTGTAAACGTGGTGACGCGGAGTGATCGAAGTCGTTCGGCGGAGGAAATTCTTCAGATTGCTTTCAGCAGTGATGTTGAAAGAAACCATCTTGAGGACGAGGATTTTTCACTGGACGTAGAAGACTGTGAAAGCACCGAGAGTGACAGCGACGATGAACGATCAGCTGCTAACTCACGAGGAGCGAGTTGCACTTCACGTCCCCCCGTGCGTTAATGTTCTTTCACGCTCGTAAGTCACTTTGATTGTATTTAATGTATAATATCCCTGAGCGAGACCGAAATAAAAGCATAGTTCCTCTTGTGCATTGCATGTATTACAATTATTGTGGATATTATGGAGCGCCGCATGCCGCCAACGCGCTCGAGCTCGACCAGCGAAGCGAAATGGTTAGAGCGATAGAACGTGCAGTCACGGCCACAATGCATGCCTCTCGGCTAACTTCTTCGACGTTGCGAAAGCATACGTGTGCATTCTTTTCGATATTCATGTTTCGGTCGTGCTGATCGAACCTGCAACATGCGAGTGAAGTGAATTGCACACGGCTAGGGTCTCAGCATGGCTGTGACAGAAGCGCTACTGAATGGGATGCGAAATGCTTGTGTTCCGTTGAAGACGTAACTCCGCGTTCCCGACAGCGCAAGTAATGACGACGGCGTATTATGTTTGCAAACCATCACCACGTTAAACGTGCGGTCCCATGCAGCAGCGATGGCGCTACTCGCTGGCGGCCTACTACTGCGGCAAATCCGTCAGGCAGGCTCGGCACGTACAGTGGAACCTCGTTAATGCGTACCTGCCGGGAACGCCGCATAACTACGCACTAAACGGTAGTACGCATTAACCACCAAGTAAAAATTTGCATCTCCTCGCATACGCCATCGCCGCCAGCACAGAAATAAATACAGTGCCACAGCAAATATTGCCTAAAGTACCCACTGCAAAGCCTTTTCATTCTTTTTCCCAAACTGGAGAAAAGATTCTGGTACTCTCGCACGACCGTCCGATAGTGCCGATTGCGCGCGGTGGCAGGAGCATTTCGGAACTATTACAGGGTCCGGTATACGCAGTGACCAACGTAGCGACAGAACGGACAGTGTCGGCTTTCCGCGATATATGTGTGTGCGTCTGTACCGCGATCTGCTACTAAATGAAAACTGACACAGTTCCAGTGAAACGCGGTACGGCTGCGTGGAGCCGATCGTCTCCTGGCTAGTTGCGTGCAGCGCGTCGCCTTCTCGGCTCACGGCGTCACTGCCGGGCCGCCGGGCCGCTTGCTGTACCGCACGCGCGCATTTGTCGTGGGAGTGTTCTTCGTACCCACTTCGCTCCAGACCGTGCACAGATGCAGCGATGAGCACAGATGAGCTTGTTTAACGCGGCGATGACGAACTTCCTGCAAGCGATGCGCACTCCGCAATCCATGCACTCTGCGACGCTCTAGTGGTCCTGGCAGCGGACGGAAGCGCGTTTGGGTGGTCGCCCAATAAAAGCGTGCAGTATGGTTACAACAGCGCTACGCTTGCTGGCTGTACCGTACGCGTGCGTTTAGCGTGACGGCGTCTATGCATAGAGGTTTCTCGTCGCCCACGACCAGCGACGCTCAACTCCGCAACAGCGAGCTGGTTTCGTTTCTACGAAGCGGCGCGCGCTTGAACACGGCCCCGCACAACGAGGCGGCAGCGATCGGCGGCCCAGCGCGTTCAGGTTGTCGCCTATTAAAAGCGTGCAGTAGGCTTAAAGGCCAACTCCGGCGATTTTTCGAGTTCGATGGATCTCAGTGAAATTCGCTGGGTACGTTCATTTGCACGTTTCCGTCATTTATGCCAAATTACAGGCTTGAGACATGCGCAGATTGTTTGCAAATGAATTTTAAAGATTGTCTGCAAACGCCCTCCTGGCTTCCCACAATTATTGGCAACATTGCGTCTGTGACGTCAGTATTGGTAAGGCGGCGGAAGTGACGCAGCCGAGGGCACCACTTACTTCGGCGCTTCGGCCGCTACAGCTAGCGTCTGCTGTGCACAAGGCGACAGACAGCGTTGGTTTGGCCGGCGCTTCACTGGTCGTCCCGGCTGTCACAGTTTTCATACTCCGCGCCGGCGTGACCGGCATGCCTTGCACGACTTCCGGTTCGTTCGTAACAACGTCTACGTCATACGTAGACAGTACACTCGGTTGGGTTTCGGTTTCGGTGTTGCGCTTTTTTGCTTATTTAAAATTATTCTCCAATTTGCCGAGTATTTCTGCTATCGGGCCCGTAACAGGAGCGTCTCAGGAACATAAAAGCACCATTACTTTGACATGGCCAAAAAATCGCCGGAGTTGGCCTTTAAAGTAGTGCTGCGCCGCACGCGTGCCCGAGCAGATATCTGAAGATACTTATTGTGATAAGGTTGTCGGCGATAAGTCATGCTGGCGCGTTCGTCGGTGGCCGCCGCCTCACCTTCGTTCTTTCCCGATGCTTACCCGCAAAGGCATCGCCGCAATCGCGCGGAAGTCGGAATCGGTGATCGACCGATCTACGCACTTCCCGAAAAGACTGAAAACCTTTGGCGGCACATTGTGGCGTCGGGAAGTTCAGCGGCGCAGTAAAATTTTATGGCACAAAACGTTATCGCGGTACGCAGGGTACGCACTAACCGGTAGGCGTAGGGTGAAGCACTACGGCTTAAGCGGTCAGCGAATGCATTAGGCTCTATGAGACTCGGTCGGGGATTCGTTGCAACTACGTTTTAACCGTTAGTACGCTTAAAGCGGGTACGTATTAACGAGGTTCGACTGTACTACCTCGGAGTGCCGTTCAGCTCATACATCAATTCTAGTTCATGCAGTTTTATGTAGCACGCACAGGATTTCGCAAAGCATCGTTATGCACGGTAACGGAGCTGAAATATAACCTTTCACACCGCAGCAAATAATTAGGTGGCGAGTACTTAGCACTTTCCATGGTTTGGGAAAGCATTTTATTCTCATATCCATTTCAGCGCAGCTCATGACTTCATCCGGTGAAAGTGGCACGGGCCGTACGTCCGCACGTCCTATCTGTTCCTATGCTAACAAACGCGGTGACCCTCCTCCTGGCGCCATCTTGAAAAGCACGGCGCGCCACCTGTACTTCGTGGGCATTGCGAATAGAGCGGACATCGGAGGGCTTGCCTCGATGTCGTGCGATGCTCGCTTGCACTTGCATACCTACCAAGTCTCCCGGATTTTCCGGGAGACTCACGGATTCAGACTATTTCTTACGTTTGTACGGCTGGCAGGAAAATATCCCGGAAATCGAAATTTCTGTGCGTGATCTGGCCACATTCACAAAAATCCAATCCAATCCGATTGAGGCTTTTTGCGAACTCATCGCTTAAGTAAACCAATTTAGGAGGCGTTGATGTAAACGTACAGTAGAATATCGGTGATACGAAACCGGCTGATACGAGTTTGTCAAGTTCCCCAGCCGAATTCCACTGTGTCTAATGGGCCAAAACTAAGATCTTACGAACACTTTCCCGCGTCGCGGCGGGTGATGCGAACTTTGGTACCAAACCGTCGAGCGAGGACAAAACAGCGTGCTGGGAGCTTCGTAAGTACGCGCACAGCCAGTGCACACACTGTCAGAAATGTGGTTACCATTTTCCACAACCGCTGTGGAGGAAACCGCGGGCGCTCTTGACACGTTCGTGTATGGCGACGTAGAAACTGACATAACTCCGAAAGTGCACGCACGTCCAATGCTCACACAGTCCAAGCGACGCTGCTTTCCGCAAACGCTGCGGACAAAACCGCGGCAGATGCGATCATAGATAGCAACAAAGGACTTAGTTTTGAAGGCACTTGCGCTGCCAGCGCACGCGGGTTGAAAACGGAACTACCGTTTGCCGCAACTAGAGTGACCTAGAATAGGGGGAGTGTCCAAAGCGCCGGGTCCCGCGTGGGCCTTTTGCCGTGAACTCCCGCGCCGCGCCGCTGCTGCGCAGGACCCGTGGGCTTTTCGCTCTCGGGAAGCGCGCGGAAAGCCAGGGGCGTCTGCTCCGCGCTGTAGTTTTTTGCGCCGCGGTTCCACACAGGGCACTTGAAGTCTACTTAACTTTTATAATGCGGTGCGGAATGGAGCTTATCCATCTTTAAGCGTTGTGTTAGTGCTGGGGCAACAACAGAATGCAAAAATCATGTGTCAAGCGGCATCAGCGTGGTCTAGTTCCGGTCACAAAGTTCGAGAACGTTGGTGCGTGTGTAAAAACGCGCAAAACGGACACGTACAAGCAAAGAACGAAAAAACAAACCTTATTCGCACGAGTAATCGGGCAATACCATCACGCATGCACGAATTAAGAGTAATAAAAAAAAGTAAATTGCACGCGCAGTCAGCTGAAATACTTGCGCGCAGTGACCGCTTCACACTACGAGCTTTTTACTCATGGTCGCCACTGGTTTGATGGCTATATGCACACCGCTTTAATCAACAATTCATTAGCCTCCACTAGCTCTTTATTATGGACGGAGCACACCGGGAAGACGCAAGGGAAACAAAAAAAAGAAAAAAAAGAGTCGGTCATACGACCGCAATTTTGTTCGCTTATTTTTGCTTCTAAGGTAGCGTACAACATGGCTCACCGTGCGCAAACATTTGAAAGAAAAGCAATGCCAGGTAAACTAACCTTATTCCACAAGTTTTTGCATAAAAGGCGTAACATAGAAAATGCTTTACAAATATCCAGATATCATGAAACAAAGTTACAAATGCCCCCATTGTTGCTGTACAAGATGCCTGAACTGAAAATGCGGTAAGAAATTGACAAATAGAAGTGCACGTAATATCTCAATCACTTCAGAAAATTGTTCAAATGCAGAGATCCCTTATGTATCTAGCCTGAAAAAAATGCAGCACTCGCATTTATGTATATATATATATATATATATATATATATATATATATATATATATATATATATATATATATATATATATATATATATATATATATATATATATAGCTTCAAGCCTTCACCATACGAAATGAAGACAGTTGCCAACAACTCATTCTCAACTTCAGATGTTTTCACGGTTCTCGGAGGTTAGCGTTCACCCGGTTCAGAGACTTTACAATAAGATGTGGACGAGTAGTTCCATAATATACAATTGTTTCTGCGGCAGTTGAATGCGCGCCAACAGGGCACCCGACCACGATTTCCCGGTTTTTCCTGATGACTTCACTATAGCGTCCACCACAATTTCGTGCTGAAGCTCCGGAGTACTTAAATAGCGAGTCTGCTCATCTCTTGAATAAATATAAAGAGATGACCAGACGGGTAAAGCAAGCCTCTTTTGTCCCGCAGACGCGTGCAATCAGCTGCTCTGAACTGAGCATCACGTTTGTTTTAGGGCGATCGCACGTAACATGAAGTGAGGCATACGCGATCTTGCACTGTTATCGTTTCATTTTCTTTGGATTTCCTTTTTTTAAGGCTATAGCCTTACATGCCTCATCAAACACGAAAATTGACCGCCGGCGTCCCGCGTAGCCAACACGAGTGATGCCCAAAATCATCACGCGATGACGTCGACAGAACTTGTGACGTCACTATGACGTCATTCAACGTGACGTCATATGATGAGGCCATCGCATGACATGGTCGCTTTGCATTGCCTCCGTGATCGGGGGCCGATCACAGAGGCAATGTAAAAGCAGGTGAGGTGCAGAAAGCTTGCAATGCCTTCGATCCTGTCGGCAGTCCGTAACCACGTTATGTGCAGAAACCTTTCGGAGAGGGGCGAGGGAGGATCAATGCATCGACTGACGAAAAAGATGGCTTTCGTTTTCGAGTCATCTCGGGCGAATGCAAACGGGACCATGTTTTTTTTTTTCATGTAATTTTTTCGCATACATTTTACCTATGCGGTCAGTTCTACAAAATGTATGGGTAAGTATAACATGTTGACATCGATATTGGTGACCACCACGTTTTTTTATAACCTGACGGAAACCAGTGATTCCACTCCTGCGCCAACTGCGCCAAAGTGCGCCAAATTGTATTTACTGCGCCATCCTGATAATATCGACGAAATTTGCGCCAAACTGCGCCAAAGTCTCCGGTTTGGGGGCGTCTATCACCGGCAATCGCACCGCCGGCGCGTCAGAACTTGTGCAGCTCGATCTTTGGGCTGCCAATAAAGTCGCAATTATGGACCAAGAATTATTCCGCTGAATAAATAGCGCTCGCGCGTGCGTTCCGAGTAAGCCACGATGCCATGCACGGTGCCGACGCAGCTTCTGTTCTGCAAGTCGGCTCGACAGCAAAACGCGCTCTCCGCAGATGCTCGTGACGTCTAGGCCTATCGGTAGCGAGAAAGTGCGACGGCGATTCATCGGTGGACGTCGTCTGTTCCAGAAACGCTGCTGATAGCTCGTTTCAAGCGTCGCACGGCACGTAAGGAAAGCAATGTTCAGTAATAACTACATGAGTGCCGCTAAAATGTCTGTCACTTCTGTTTCCGGACATCGCGGAATGAAATCTGGGATCGCTCGCAGTAGATATATGGGACAATATCGAAGTTTCCTTGCTTCGCGTTTATGGAAGAGCACGCGAACGGTGGAAACGCGTTGACACTTTTCCTCAGATATACTTTATCCATGGATCTTCATCCAGAACAGCTTTTTCGTTATTCCTTCCGCCAGCACGTCTGAATTTGTAATCACTCTGCGGTAAATACCCCCTAAAAGGCCCTGCCCTTTCGAGCTCACGTGCTAGGGTTCCATCCAATTCGAATTTTTTGCTTGCTTTTTTTAAAAATGTCATCTCATTAGTAAAATCATATCTCCTGGTCGGAGCAGCCGCAAATGCGCAGCTGTCAGTAGCAGGCCCGCCGCTGACGGCCCACAGTGAAGCGGCTACGCCATGTTACACGTCCGCCCCTCGATTTCGGAGGTCAATAGCTAACGGTTAAAAAAACCCAGTTTCGCTTAAGAGCGAAGCAATGAATGCGATACCAAAAAATTGTATTGTGAAACGAAGTAAGACTAGCAGCTAACTCTTTTGGATCCGATCTCGCGTAACTCAACAAAACGGTGGTGTAAGGGAATATGGCCCCTCCAGGAACCGAATCGTTTTCTTGCTCTGAGTTCTCTAAACACGAAGTAAGCGTTGGGAGCACAGCAAGTTTACGAGCCGTCTCCTGATGCCTCGAGATAGCGCGCGTGCAAGCGACTGCGCCCTTCGAACGATGCAGTCCCCCCCCCCCTTTCCGCTCCCCTGGCGTCCCTTCATGCTCCTTACGAAAGACGGGCGGGGCGTTTCCTCTCTGTTTGATGAGCAATCGACGGCAGGCCCGCACGCGGGAAGGTGTTATCTCATGCGCTGTCCGTGCGACGGAGACAGACGGCCGGCTAGTTTAATCTCCGCTTCAGCCGCGTTCGTCGCCAGCGCTCGCGAGCTTTTACCCGCGGCTAGAATGCGCGTGGTGATGTTATTAATTTGGACTTTATACGGAAAATTACGACCATGGCGACGGCAAAAATCCGCCGAGAGTGTCCATATAATTGCTATCGCAAGGGTCAATGTACGGGGCAGATTTTGCACCCCCCCCTCTTAGGTGATTAGGGGGGAGGGGGCGGCCGCCCCCCCTGTGCGCACGCCTATGTTCCTGAGATGATTTTTTCCATGAGATCTGCAATGAATCGAAATATTTCTAGCCTTCATAAGAGCCCCATAATAGTACTCAGGTGCTTGAATGTTAATGCAATATGCTTCTGTATTGCACTCCAGGATGTAAAAGTCGCTGCTCCAAAGTGCTCCCAGATGCAAAATTATCTGCTCCAAAGTGCTCCAAGATGAAAATTTTGCTGCTCCAAAGTGCTCCAAAACGAAAATTTTGCTGCTCCAAAAATTGCTCCAAATCAGAAGTCCTCGGTAGCATCACTGCGGAAACAAATCGTCAGACCACACATCGTCAGAATTATTTCTGTATTTCTGGCTACAGAAAGCGGGTTTGCGCGCCACACACCACATTATTATTGTTAGTCGTTACACAAATGACAAGCATGTGAAGTTAGTGATGCCATGACCTATCGGTCGTGTTGCGCATACATACACTCGTGCCCCTCCGTGCCAATTTTCGTGTATACCAAGTGAACGAGACGCGAGTTACGCGAGTAATTTTTTACTTTTGGTGCCGCGGCCACGCCGACTGACACATTCGGCTTCGCATGAAATGGCTTGAAACAGCAGAGCGCCGGAGGCAGCCTTGTAAAACAAATCGAATGCACGAAATAAAAGATAGGATATGAAGGGTGCAAGCGCGTTAGCATGTATGAGCTAGTTACTACGTGCAAAAGATAGCATGCACGAGCTAGTTACTACGTGCATATGTGCTACGTTCTGGTTATCTCCAGTTTATTCTCTACTGCAGCAAGTTTACGTTCGTCATTCCAGACGAAAGTAAGTTAAGTGCCTTTTCTCACGATGAAGTGCGCGCAGGATGCGTTCCTCAAACAGCCGCGGAAGTGTGGACCAATGCGGTGACAAACCAGCCGAAAGGATATATGCAAAATCGCCGTTTCACAACATACAAACTAACAAACGCGTTCTCTGTGTGATGAGTCGCTGCAGTACTATGTTGCAATGACACAGTATTAAATGTTGCCCAAATTTCCGCAATTTTAGCTAATAGCGGCCAAAATATCACGCGCGTAGCAGACGCTCGCCGCTTTGACACGGCTTCCGCCACGGAGAAAGCCCACGGGTCCTAGAGTCACTGTATATGCTACCTTTAGGTAGCAGAGTAGCGCATAGGTTCGGCTAGCAACCACAGCTATGCGGTGAAGTCGCACTCAGCGGCGGCGTCGAGAAATACAAGAATTAGCCCGAGCGTCAGCTTCTCCGCAATGCATGGTTGCTAGCGGCGTTTGGAAATCAGATGCGCAACTTGTACCTAAAGGTAGCATATACAGTAACTCTAACGGATGGATGCTATGAGCGTCCCCTTTGTAACGGGGCGGTGACATGTCTGCCACCAGGCTCGAAGAAAAAAAAAAGCTTCCTTGTTTTATGTTGGCCTAATACCTTATTTACATTGATTAAATCTATGTTATTATACCAAAAAAATATAAATTCACGGTCTATCTCTCTGCCTCTTAAGGCAGAATGACCTTATTTTTCCCCCCATTATTTATTTTTGTTCTTTATCTCTACTTTTCTGCCACCAATACTCTAACCGTCTCTTACTTATTTCTATCGCGGACGTGTTCAGCTTTCCATTGTTGTCCCTAAAACCCAAGGCTTCATGTAGACTCGTGCCCACACGTATACCTGGGTGAATATCGCCACATTCAATCAGTACATGTTCCATCGTTTCCTTAGTTCCTCCGCAGCATGTACATTGTTCTTCTTCGTTACTGAATCTCGCTTTATAACTACGCGTTCTAAGGCAGCCCGACCTTGCTTCAAACAGTAAAGCGCTTCCCCTTGAATTATCATAAAACCTTTCCCTCCTTATTTCGTTTTTTCCCTTTCGGTAGTTACTCAGAGCCGGCTTCTTTTCCATCGCTGTCATCCAATAAGTCCTCTCCGCCTCTCTGACCTTCCGCTTAATGCTCCTTGTTGCCATATCGCCCGCACTGCCAGCCGTATATTTACTGGTGAGCCTCCTAGTTCTTTTTCTCCACTGCGTGTCAACGCTTTTTCTATACAAATACCTGAAAACCTTCTCTGCTCATCTACTCTTCTTCATTTTCCTCAGCCTCTCTTCGAATCTCATTTTGCTCTGAGCTTCCCGCACTTCAAAGCCTGTCCATCCCATATCACCCTTTACAGCCTCATTTGTCGTCTTCCCGTGAGCGCCCAACGCGAGGCGGCCCACCGTCCTTTGATTTACATCCATTCCTGATTGTACCTCTGACTTCATGCACACCACTGAGTTCCCAAATGTAAGCCCCGGGACCATCACACCCTTCCACAGCCCTCGAAGCACCTCGTACCTATTGTACCCCCATAAAGCTCTGTGCTTCATAATGGCAGCATTCCTCTTTCCCTTTGCTACCGATGCTTTCTCTTGTACCTCCATATATCTATCCCCCTCATTTACCCATACTCTGAGGTACTTGTACTCGCTTACCCTCGGTATTTTTTGGCCCTGTATAAAGACCGCATGGTCTTCGTGATCATTGAATACCATCAATCCACATTTTATTGCACTAAATCCTAGTCCTAAAGCCTCACATTCCCTTCCGCATATATCTGCCAGTCGCTGTATATCATCTTGACTGTCCGCAAATAAGACAATATCATCAGCATAAAATAGACCTGGAAGCTTCTGCTCAACCATCGTGCCGACCTGTTTGTGTGACAAATTAAATCCAATGTTGCTACCTTCTAGCGCTTTTTCCATCCTCACCATGTACAGCATGAATAACAGCGGGGACAAAGGACATCCCTGTCTCAGCCCCTTGCTGATTTCAACGCTGTCCTTGCTACTTATTCCTTCCCATTCTATACAAACTGTATTTTCTCGGTATATTTCCCTCAAAAGCTGTATACAGTCGTCACCTATGCCCACTTCTTTCAGTATATCCCACAAAATTTCCTGATTAACGTTGTCATACGCCCCGGTAATATCTAGATAAGCTACGTATAAGGGCCTGTTTTCTATTTTCGATATTTCTATACACTGGGTAAGAACAAACAGATTATCGTCTAACCGCCTGTCGATTCGAAATCCATTCTGAAGTTCTCCCAAAATATCATTTTGTTCTACCCACGCTTCTATTTTTAATTTTACTGCCTGCATCGCCAACCTGTATAGCACCGATGTAATGGTTAGCGGTCTATACGAGCGAATGTTATCCTTTTCTCCCCTGCCTTTATAGATTAAGTTCATTCTACTTTTTCGCCAACTGTCTGGTATTTCCCTCTCCTGTAAGCACTTTTCTACGGCTTTCAGCAGTGCTTCTTTAGTGTTATGTCCGAGTTCGTTAATGAGGCTGACGGGAACCCCATCTAAGCCCGGTGTAGTGCGCCTAGGAATTTTTCCTTCGGCTTTCTTCCAATTGCAATTCTCTAGTACTACATCTTCGTCGGTTGCACTCCTTTGCGCACTTTTACTCACCGGGGGAATCCCCTGGGCGACATTTTTAAACGAATCGGCTGTTATCTTTCGGATGTAACCTAGCGCTTCATACCCTTCCAATTGATTTCCTCCTTCATCTACCATATGTTGTTGCATTGTGACAGACTTCTTACCCAGCGCTTTTAGGTGGCTCCAAAATATCCTTGGCGCGGCCTTCTTCTTTTCGCGAATCTCTGTCATCCAGCGTTCACTTTCACCTTTAATTTTTGCCTCGACTAATTTCTGCACAATGGATTTTTGCTCTAAATATATTTCCCATATTTGGTTGACTTCGTCCTGTGGCCGCTTCTCCTTTTTTGCTTGTCTGTGCTCCCGTGATGCCTCACGTCGTTTCTCGATCGCCTCCCGGATTTCTTTGTTCCACCAACTTTTTGGCTTTCTCTTTCCTTTCCAACAAATAGTTTTCTTCTCTTTTTCCATTTCTTTTGTGATTATATGTAGCAGCTCACTATACTTCCAGTCTTTACCTAGTAGGTCGTCTACTTTTTCCTCGACTCTTGCGGCTATATTTGTTATTTGTTTGTCATTTAGATACAAGTTGCCAAACTTTGATTCTATGTTCTTATTATCAGTTTTATATCCCATTTGTAATATTATGCGTTTATGATCACTACGCAAGCTGTTAATGCCTTCCTCGTCTATTCTCATCTCTCTAAGTTTGTCATATATTCCTTCTGTCATGAGACAATAATCAATGCTCGATTGCCGGTTTCCGACTTCCCACGTGATCTGCCCCTCACACTTAGGCCCCACGTTAACTATCTCAAGACTATGTTGCTCGCGGAGATCTAGCAATAACTTGCCATTGGTGTCTGAATATCCGTCAAGGTCATGAATGTGAGCGTTCATGTCCCCTAGAAGGATTATTTCGGCATCAGGACCAAATTCTTTAATTTCGGTGCTTATGCATTTCACTATCTCCAGATTCTTTTCTCTGCAGTTATTCCCCGTCCACAAGTAAGCTACACCTAGCCACGTTTTCTTTCCACCTACTGTGCCCGAAACCCACATGTGCTCTGAACACGTTTGTTTCACTCTATCCCATTTTGTTCTGCTATGAATTAGCATTCCAACACCCCCACCTCTCCTTTCTGATGTGATCCTGTTACATCCTTCCCAAATATAATTGTCAATATGTGGTGGCTCTTCCAAGTCCAACGGATGGATGGATGGATGCTATGAGCGTCCCCTTTATAACGGGGCGGTGACATGTCTGCCACCAGGCTCGAAGGATAAAAAAAGAAAAAAAAAACGAAAAAAAAAACGGGTCCGGCACGGCAGCGCCGCGGCGCGGGAGTTCACCGCAAAAGGGCCTCGCTCCTCCCATGTATTCGCGCGGCGCTTTGGACACTCCCCCTATTCTAGGTCACTCTAGCCACAACCGCCGCGCACGAAATCGCGGTCGCTGCGGCGTGGTCATCGATAGCGACTACGAACTCCGAAAGTACGCGGCTCACGCAGCGATAGATTAAAGACGAAGTTGTAAGAAAGGCACGAAGCGTTTCGGCGTTTCTGTCGATCTTCGCTTATGACTATGGTGGAGTGAACTGAGGCACTTAGTTTTCAGTTGGCCTCAAGCGAAGCTTTGACGCGCGCTTTTGCGGCAGCAAGCTGCACTGTTCCTTATTGGTCCGTTCAGGTGTGTCCCAGAAAGACATACGCAAGTTCTTTTGACGGAAATCGATGTTTTGTGCGTGTATCGCGGTTTTAAAAGCGATTTTGCTAGTTTTTTGATGATACCATATTGCGGGCGATACGAATATTTTTGCTCCCGCTTGAGATTCGTATCACCGAGATTCTACTGAAAAAACGTATGCGTGCGTTGTTTATGAGGTATTATAAGACCGCAACGCCGATGTTTACGCTTGCGGCGCTGTTCGGGACCCCCCCCACCCCTCTTGTTTTCCGAAATGTTTTTTTTTTTGCTGTTGAAAAAAAAAGGGGGTGGGGGGAGGGAGAATGGTAAATCGGCGCGCCTACCCCCCCATTTCGGAAATCTCCCGGATTCAGATCCCTTGAACTCCATCTATGCCGTAGTTCGCTTTGATGAGCTTTCTAGGTCCTAGGTCCGTGACTCGGTCACAGGCAGTGGTGTAGCCGGGGGGGGGGGGGTTCTTCACTTTTTTGTCTGCACTATTTTTTTCTAAGGTAGTATCTGGTCTGTGTGCGTTTCATAAGTGACTGCAGACAGCCCACTGCTATGAGCGAAATCCACGCGCGCGCTTTTCGCGGCAGCCGTGCACGAAAGTGTTCGATAACAGTGGGCACCAATAATGAATTAGCCGCCGTGGGGCTAAATGGAAGATTAAAAAAAAAAACAGGATTGAAACCTCACGAAATACTATAGTAGGACGTGGTGGTTTAGGAGGAGAGCAAGCTCTTGCAGCCTTATGTTAATACATCTTCCGCTCTGTCCACCTTTCCACGCAAGAAAGGGGTCATATACACGGCACCTCTAGCATACATGGTATATAAACTTGTTGACACTTTGTTTGACAACCATTTGTGCCGTTGTGGCCATTCGGAACTGATGGAGAGTACAATCTGTTGCTGGACGAGTTGATCGAAGACTGCCTGACAGGAAAACAAAGGCCATCAAAGCCCCCTCTTCTTGGGGCTTTGATGTGTCGTGTTTGCATCATTTTTTTTTCCTTCTGTGAGATACTCCTTCTGTGATCACGAATCTAAGCTGATTCCCCTGTTTTGTGCGTAGGGCTCATGACGATGGTCATCGTCCGCCAGTGAAGGAGCTGCTCCATTCTTCTAGTGCCAGACGATGTCCTCTCCAGCAGCTTTGTAAATTGCTGCGTCACTTCGGGGCCTGCAGATGCCTGTTTTTAATAAAGTGTGTAAGGACTGTTTTGCTATAATTCCTGCTCACAATTGCCAGCAACTGTATTACGTGTGATTACTTACAGGATTCAAGCAAGTGTGGGCCTAGAGAGCAATAAGCACACTAGTCTTTTATTGTGATAAAAGTTACCTGGACACTCCGGGCGCAATTTTGCCATTGCCAAATGTTCAGTAAAAGGCCAAATTGTTAGCGTCGCCCAGCACGTGAGTGAAAGCGCGCAAGCGCTGTTGACAAACCCGACTCAAGCAGAGATGAAATGCATGGAGGCAGACAGACAGACTTTATTGAAGTCCTGAGGGACTAGCCGGGGAAGACCCATTGGGGCCCCCGGCTTGCCGCTGGATGCTTCATGTTGGAATCGGCAGGCCATGCCTCTCCACTCTTTCACGGGCCCTCTGGACGGCCTTTGACTGGATCTTGAGTGCGGTACTTGAGATGGCCTCGTCCCTGTCTTGTTCGTTGGTGAGTCACATATCCCATAATGCAGGACACTGCCAGAGCATATGTTCTAGAGTGCCAAACTCCTCCCCGCAATCGGGGCACTGTGGATCATATTTCTCTGTTAATCCTGCTTACTAAACCTCGCGAGGGATATGACCTCGTCTGAAGCATCCACGGCCGCAACTAAGGGGGGTTGAGGGGGTTCTGACACGCCCCGAAATTTTTTCTTGCGTTAACTTTTCGGGTGGCAACTAAAATACTTCACAGCGACCACTAGTTGCCAAAGTTAGCCGTTCTACACACAAACACCCCCCGAAAGAAATTCCTGGGTACGGCCCTGGAAGTACTCTAAGCGTGATTGCTTGAGGTCGACATAATTTTTGGTGTGGAGGCGGGAAGCGCCTGCGTTCGATCTCATGGAAGGTTAATACCATACCTGTGCCCGATTTCCTCCGAATCCAATGAAGCCCCACCGCCGTCGCGGCGCGTGAGTTCTCGCGCACGGCGGCGAGCAACCATATTAGGGTTCGGACGGCCCGGCAACACGTCGCTCATGTGAGCGGAGAGAGAGAGCATCACCTTTATTGAGCTCGAATATTCGATGGTACGCGCAGGTACCAGCCGGGGTAAGCGATGCACAGAGTCAGAATTATTTTAAAGACGACAGTCTTTCTTGGGATAATTGAGCGCAGAAATTTTGGTCTGTCTGTCACACGATTCAGCCACCCGGCCAAAGTTTAAGCACTTGCTGAACGCCCAGCCATCTTGAAATGGTAGCTGCGTTCATACTTGTGAACACTGTCAATCAAAAGCAAATATTACGCATATCTGAGGCGCATCATCAATACGTTAGTATTAGGTGGTGTGTTCCTTTACTATAAGATACACAGATACGTAATACTAAAGACCCTAGTGTTTCTTAGGCTGCACTGAAAATGCGACGCTATGCACGAAAAAGCCCTCTGCCGACGATATGGTGCTGCCACCTGGCAGTGGCCCTGGGAACAGCATCACGGGTAGCCGCGGATGAGACCAGGACTCATTTAGTACGGTCGGCAGAAGACTATCGTCTTTCGACGACATTTGCAGCGAAGCACGCAGATACGCGGCCATTTTTTTTACTTGTTTTTTAGAAGCGCCGCTGCCTCTCTAGCAACCATTCCCGAGGCAAAAGCCCTGACGGCTGCTCCGAAGTCAGTGTACATATACGGCCGTTTATAATCGTGCATCGCCAGCGCAACCGCCACCTGCCCTGCCCCGTCGGCCGTTATAGCGGCTACCGAGGCTTTTCGCTGACTGCTGTGACCGCGAAGTTAATCAATAGGCGTAAAGTAGGCGACATAAGAAGATATAACACGGAGAGAATTGGACATGCTCTAAAGAACGGGTGCAGCCTTAAAGCGGTGAAAACTGGGCACAGGCAAAAACCAGATGTATGCTCTAAGGTACAAAGAAGGCAAAACCCGCAGGACGGTAATGTAAGAAGTAGTAGTAGCTCAGAGGAAGTGGACATCCCACTAGTAACGACATGTGAAGTAAAAAAGCCTTAGAGGAAATGCAAAGAGGCAATGCCGCTGGTGAGGATCAGGTAATATCAGATCTGTTGAAAGACGGTGGACAGATTGTGTTAGAAAAACTGGCCAGCCTGTATACAAAATGTCTCTTAACAGCGAGGGTACCAGCATAAGCGCGCGCAGGGTTCCCCATAATGGGCGGGGGGGGGGGGGGGCGAAGGCGGGCGATCGAAGGTTCATCGCAGCGGCCCCCTCCCTATTAAGTCAATGTATGGGGCAAACTTTGCGCCCCCTCCCCTCTTAGGTGACTAGTGGGGGCGGCCGCCCCCCGGTCAACCCCCCCCCCCCCCCCGCCTATGGGGAACCAGAATCTTGGAAGAATGTTAATATCATCTTAAGCCATAGGAAAGGGACGTCAAGGACTTGAAAAATTACAGACCTATCAGCTTACTGTCCGTTGTCTACAAGCTGTTTACCAAGACAGTAGCTAATATAATTAAGACAATATTAGAATTAAATCAACCAAAGGACCAAGCAGGATTTCGTACAGGCTACTCTACAATAGACCACATTCACACATCAATCAGATGATAAAGAAATGCGCGGAATATACCCCTGCATATAGCTTTCATAGATTACGAGAAGGCATTTGATTCGGTCGAGATATCAGCAGTAATGCAGGCGCTGCGGACTCAGGACGTTAACAAACCATATATAAACATACTGGAAGAAATCTACAGCGGCAGGGGCGTAGCCAGATTTTTTTTTTCTTTTTTTTTGGGGGGGGGGTTCAACTATACTTTATGTATGTTCGTGCGTGCGTTTGTATGTGTGCGTGTATATATACGAAAACAAAAGTGAAAATTTTCGGGGGGGGGGATTGAACCCTCCCAACCCCCCCCCCCCCTGGCTACGCCCCTGTACAGCGGCTCCACAGCCGCCATAGTCCTCCATAAAGAACGACAAAATCCCAATAAAGAAGAGTACAAGGCAGGGAGACACGATCTACTCAATGTTATTCACCGCGTGCTTACAGGAGGTTTTCAGGGCCCTAGGTTGGGGAGAGTTAGGGATATGGAGAGTACCTTAGTAACCTGCTATTCGCTGATGGCATTGCATTGATGAGTAACTCAGAGGACGAATTGCAACTCATGATTACTGAACTGGACAAGGAAAGCAGAACGGTAGGTGGCAAAATTAACATGCAGAAAACTAAAGTAATGTGCGACAGTCTCGGAAGAGAACAGCGCTTTGCGATAGGCAGCGAGGCAGTGGACATTGTAAAGAAATACGTCTACTTAGCAATCGTGGAGCCGAACCATGAGACTAAAGTAACTAGGAGAATAAGGATGGGACGGAGCACATACGGCAAGCACTCTGAAACCATGAATGGTAGTTTACCACTATCACTCAAGAGGAAGGTATATATAACCGGTACCGGTACTTACCTACGGAGCAGAAACCTGGAGGCTTACAAAGAGGGTTCAACTTAGCCAATATGTGCCCAGTGTCCTACATATAGGACGCTTCTTTGATGCTCTCTAACATTGCTATTTCTTCAGCTGATTACTAGCGCCACCTACAGCACATCAAGCAGGTCTCATTCTCAACGTGTGCAAGCCTAGACATTGCTTGCTTTTCATGCTGCCACGTGCCGACCGCTTTCTCCAGGCAAACGCGTGCTTTTTGTGAAAGACGTCATGGAGAGGAAGAAGTGCACGTGAAATGCCGACCGCATTCTCCTTGCAAACGCGTGTTTTGTATATAAGACGTCATGGAGAGGAATAAGTGCAATGTCGGTGTGCACGTGAAATGTTTCAAGGCTTACCACACCCGCATATAGCACCTCTAATGCCCAGTGTCCTGTATGTATAGGACGGCTTGAAAAACAGTGTTGCATTTACCTGGCAGTAAATTAAAAGCTTGTGCTTTCTTTTAAGGATAGAAGTACACTTTTTGTGAAAAAAATATTTTGTTTTGTCATTTTTTCTGAGCTTGGGCATATATGGGTTGAATTGAGGACCACGCAGCGATAAATGGAAAGGAAAATGATAGGTGCATGGGTAGTGGGTCAGGGAGCGAACTGTTGTAAAGGACATCTCAGTCGAAATCAAGAAGAAGAAATGGACATGGGCAGGACATGTAGTGCGTAGGCAAGATAACCGCTGGTCATTAATAGTAACTGACTGGTTTCCAACAGAAGGCAAACGTGTGAGGGGGAGACAGAAAGTTAGGTGTGCAGATGAGCTTAAGAAGTTTGCGGGTATAACGTGGCCGTAGCAAGTACAGGACCGTGTTGATTGGCGGAACATGGGAGAGTCCTTTGCCCTGCAGTGGGCGTAGTCTGGCTGATGATGACGATGTGACCGCGAATTTACCGGAGCGCCCGTATTGAGCTGCGTTATTTACACTGCGTCCACAAAGGCTTCCAGCATCCATGCCGACCGTTTGCTTTAAAATCGCCCTGGCACGAGCTGCTCGCCTGCCCGCATTGCGCTGTGGGTTCACGTTGCTGTGGAAGGGACCGCCGACATAGGTCGATCCCTCTTGATTTCTCGTCCAGCTGAACCGCCTCACTCTGACTGTTACGCGGCCGCAAGCCCGCCGCCTCCGAGAGGCACCTGCTCGCGCTGGAGCCCGAGAGCCTCGTGATCTGCGCCGAACGTTGCGCCTATATTAGTTCGAGGGTGGTGTTGTGAACACCGAGCTTCATTAGCCTGTCCGTGCTCGCAACGACCGGAATACCCAGTACCTTATTGACACTCTTCCGTGTCAGCGTATCAAGCTTGTCCCTTTCGGTCTTAGTCCACTGCAAGGCCGAGACCACATAGTTGATGTGGCTCATGAGAAAAGCGTGGTGCGCCCTACGTAGGTAGTCCTCGCCCCCCCCTCACTTTTTTAAATGCGAAGCACTTCTTAGCGAACCTCAGGCACTTTGGGCGTTTCTATCTATCTATCTATCTATCTATCTATCTATCTATCTATCTATCTATCTATCTATCTATCTATCTATCTATCTATCTATCTATCTATCTATCTATCTATCTATCTATCTATCTATCTATCTATCTATCTATCTATCTATCTACTATCTATCTATCTATCATCTATCTATCTATCTATCGATCTATCTATCTATCTATCTATCTATCTATCTACTTCTATCTATCTATCTATCTTATCTATCTATCTATCTATTCTCATCTATCTATCTATCTATCTATCTATCTATCTATCTATCTATCTATCTATCTATCTATCTATCTATCTATCTATCTATTCTATCTATCTATCTATCTATCTATCTATCTACTATCTATCTATCTATCTTATTATCTACTATCTATCTATCTATTAGATGCGAAGTATCTTATGGCGGAGTTCATCCGGTGGGTGGTGGGTGGTGGTGGCGCCAGGAGAAACATCTGGCGTCCTTTCGTTAAGCAGCTGGCGTCTTTTCGTTTTGCTGTAGAAACATCTGGCGTCTTTTCGTTTTGCTTTTAGAAACATCTGGCTGTCTTTCGTTGGTTTATTTCATCAATCAACGGCGTTTGTTGAACAAAAATTTTTATTGTTTAATCACGCACGGAGAAACCTCACTGTTGGTCGTGCATATCAATTAAGGCACATCAAAGGAAACATTCGTTCCTCATTCTTTATTTCCTCTTCGTCGTCTTCGCTGAGGCGGCCGCCGAGCACGTGCCATCTCCTGGCGCCGTAGTCGGCAGTGACGCCTTATACGACATATCCCCTTTTGCGAAAAAAAAAAAAAAGTTGCTACCTAATATAGTCCTTGAACTTCTGCGGTGTCTTCTTCTTACGAGTGCTCCTTCTAATACGCGCTTGAGATCCCGACATATTGGGTGAAACTTGCGCACTGTCTGCTGCGAGTGGTTCAGGAGAGTCCGCATTTTCATGATTATCCTCTCTTGACGTGCCAGGATGCGATAGATCACCCATAACTGTACCAGACGATTGAGTGGATGCCGGTGACCAGTTCATAACAGCAGATGTGCCTGATCTCATTTTGCTGACAGCTGCAGGGTGAACAGCAGCTAACTTGGACGCGTTCCACACTCGTCCATCTTCCAACAAGTACGAGGCTGGTCCACGCTTTTCAACGATCTTCTTGGGCGCGGAGAACTGTGAAGATAGCTTCCCAGGAATGGCAGATAATTTAACCCGCACGTAATCACCAACGGCGAAGTTTGGTTCCTTGGCTCCGCGTTTTTCATCTGTATAGCTCTTCGACCTGGTTTGCTTGTTTTTCACGCGCTCTCGCAACTGCTCAATCGCCCTTGACGGGTCCGTGCTGAAGCATTTGTCGGGCATGCCCACTATGTCGAGCCTTGTTCGAGGTTGGCGTCCATGAAGAAGTACAGCGGGCGCAACACCAGTTGTCGCGTGAGGCGTACATCGATATATTTGCAGGTAATCAAGCATGGCTATTTTTATATCACGGCGTTCAAACAGAGCCAGTTGTATGTATGACTTCAATACCCTGTTGAATCGTTCCACCAAGCCGTTAGCTTGCGGGTGGTACACAGAAGAGTTGTAATGCTTGATTCCACGTTCTGCGAGAAATTCTTCAAAATTTGCTGATGAAAACTGTGGCCCATGATCGGATACGAGACCACGTGGGTATCCTTCGCGTGCAAAAAGTTCAAGTAAGAATTTCTTCACTGTAGGTGTGGTCGCGTCTCTTACGAAAGCCACTTCAGGCCACTTGCTGTAATAGTCAATGATTGTAATGGCAAAACGGCAGTCGGCTGACGCTCTTTCCCGGCTGCCCGTACAGAGTTTACTCCGCGATGCACCCGAAGAAGAATTCATATGCTTCCTGTCTCCAGTCGTTACCATGCAAGAGCTTCAAGAAGCCAGTGCCAACGACCCCGCTCTCTCTCAAGCCAAGCACTTCACGATTACTTCTTGGCCTGACAAAAAATCCTTGTCGAAAGAGCTGCTGGTTTACTTTCATGTGCGAGCTGAACTCTCAGTTGTAAATGATATCTTGTGCCGGGGTGAAAGGATTGTCGTGCCAGCGTCTATGACACGCCGTTTTATGGATCTGGCCCATGAGTCACATCCAGGCATTAGTCGCACCAAAGCTTGCGTGAAAGGTCCTACGATGTCGATTGCAACTTTTTCCCAAGCTTTGTCAGGAAGAGGAACGGGTTGCATTGGCGCTGCAGAGGTACGTGCAGACTTGTCACAGGACTGGCAAATCACACATGTGCGCACAAGCTCTTCAATGTGACTGTCCATGCACGGCCACCAATAGGACTCTCTCAGGCGAGCTTTGGGACGCCTTATACGACACTCACCAGGCACTACCTTGGAGGTAAACAATGGCTGCTAATGGGGATGAGAGACAGAAGTCGGCTTTTAGCTAACACTTACACTTCTACTTCTACTAAAGTTTCCTACTGGAACATGCCAATGGCTGCTAATGGGGAATGAGAGACAGAAGAATACGGCTTTTAGTTAACGCGCACGCTGCGAATTTTTTATTGTTCAACAACGCACACGAGAAATCTCTCACCGGCACCACCTTGGAGGTCAAGATCTGGTACTAGCGTTAAGACTGGTTACGCACTACGACGGGGACGAACGGGTGCCGCTTTAAGGAGCTTCGCCCCTAAAGATTCTGAAGATACCATGCGCTGTGGGAATCGATTTCATGCGAAGCAGTCAGCAAGTACTTCTATGCTGTACTTTATGACTTTGAGCCTGGCGTTAAGAGGTGGATCGACGTGTTTTTGTAAGTGTAGTAGCTATGTGCACATCGTGGGCTTACCAGGCACGTCGACAACACTGGCGTTTAAAGGGTGTCAAGACGTTTATTACCAGGCACTCGGCGACGGCGACAGTCAAAGCGGGGCCGACTCTCTGCACGATGGGCGTGCTCTCAGAGAGGAGGCGACCCACTAGAAGGCGCTCGAGAGGACGACCCATTACCGACTACGAACGCTTCACTACAATTACCCCGAGTACGAAAAGGGAGCCGCCTGGCGACCTAGCAGCTTGTCACTATGAGCGGATCATGGTAGGGCTTCAGGCGCTCCACGTTGACAATGTCGCGCCCTCGACGGCGCATGTCCGAAGATGGTTCGATGGGTTCGATCAGGTAGTTGACCGGGGATGTGTGTTCCACGACACGTTAGGGGCCTTCGTATTTGGGCAGTAGTTTGGAAGAGAGGCCAGTTGCAGTGGTCGGGACCGAGAGCCACACGAGCGCTCCAGGGAGGAACGTGGACTCAGAAGTGGTGGTGTCACCGCGAATGCTCTTTTGCCGCTCTTGTTCGTGCGTTGTAAAGGTCTTCGCAAGCTCGCGACATTCTTCAGCAAGCCTGGCTGTGCCCGAAATAGGCGCAAATTCAGATTGATCTGGCTTGTAGGGAAGGATGGTGTCGATTGTGTGCGACGGGTGCCTGCCGTACAATAAGAAAAATGGTGAGAAACCAGTAGTGCTCTGAGAGGCGGTATTGTAGGTGTACGTGACGAAGGGCAGTATGGAATCCAAATTTGTGTGGTCGGCGGCGACGTACATCGAGAGCATGTCGCCGAGCGTGCGGTTAAAGCGTTCGGTGAGGCCATTCGTCTGCGGGTGGTAAGCAGTAGTTTTGCGGTGAACAACGTTGCACTCTTTGAGAATGGCTTCGACGACTTCCGACAAGAAGACACAGCCTCGATCACTGAGCAGCTCCTGGGGCGGACCGTGACGCAGCATGAATCGGTGGAGCGGGAAGGAGGCCACATCGCGCGCTGTAGCCGCAGGGAGGGCGGCAGTTTCAGCGTATCGCGTGAGGTGGTCTACAGCGACGATGACCCAGCGGTTACCAGCGGATGTCAGAGGAAGTGGCCCACACAGATCGATGCCAACGCGCCCAAACGGTCGGTCAGGGCAAGGTAGAGGGTGCAGACCTGCCGGCGACAGGTGCGTTGAAGTTTTGCGGCGCTGACAGTCGAGGCAGGAGCGAACGAACTTCTGCACGTAGCGGCACATCCCTCGCCAAAAGTACCGTTGGCGAATGCGGTGGTAGGTTTTCGATACCCCAGAGTGTGCACACTGCGGATCAGAGTAGGACGACTCGCACATGTCAGAACGCAGACTGCGGGGTATTACTAATAGCCACCGGCGGCCGTCGCCATTGCAGGTCGTCGCGAACGGCGAAATGGTGGGCTTGACGACACAACGCGCGAGTGGATGGTGTGGCCGACGGATCAGTCAGTAAGTCTATCAGTGAGGTAATCCATTGGTCCCTGCGCTGTTCGGTAGCAATGGTGTGAATGTCGATGGAAGAAACGGCAAAGTGAGACACTGAGCTGTGGGCATTTTCGTCAGGCAAGGGAGAGCGCGACAGGGCGTCGGCGTCAGCATGCTGGCGTCCGTTGCGGTACAGCACGCGGATGTCGTAGTCTTGCAGGCGAAGTGCCCAACGGGCGAGACGGCCTGAGGGATCCTTCAACAACGACAACCAGCACAGTGCATGATGGTCGGTGACAACATCAAATGGGCGACCATACAAATAAGGTCGAAACTTCGCAAGGGCCCAGATGATTGCCAGGCATTCTTTCTCCGTAACGGTGTAGTTGGTCTCGGCATTAGTAAGCGTACGGCTTGCATATGCCACGACATATTCTGGGAACCCAGGTTTGCGCTGCCAAAGGACAGCGCCAAGGCCAACACCGCTGGCGTCCGTGTGTACCTCTGTAGGGGCCGTTGGGTCGTAGTGGCGTAGTATGGGAGGAGACGTCAACAAACGACGGAGCTTTGCGAAAGCGTCGTCGCACTGTGACGACCACGAAATGAGGGGCCTGGTGCTGCCAAGGAGCTTCGTCAGCGGCGATATGATAGTCGCGAAGTTTCGGATAAAGCGCCGAAAGTAGGAGCATAATCCTACGAAACTGCGCAGTTCCTTGACGGACGTAGGTTTGGGGGAACTCTGTCACGGCCCGAAGTTTGGCTGGATCAGGGAGAATTCCGTCCTTGGACACGACGTATCCTAGTATCGTCAGCTGCCGTGCTGCAAATCGGCACTTCTTTAGATTCAGTTGTAGCCCGGCCTCGCTCAAACGCGTCAAAACATGCCGCAGGCGTTGAAGATGCGTGGAGAAGTCCGGGACGAAATCGACGACGTCGTCGAGGTAGCACAGGCACGTGTGCCATTTCAAGTTGCGCAGAACGGTATCCATCATACGCTCAAAGATCGCGGGCGCATTGCACAGCCCAAACGGCATGACGTTAAATTCGTACAAGCCCTTGGGTGTGAAAAACGCTGTCTTCGGTCGAGCGTCATCAGCCATGGGGACTTGCAAGTACCCTGAGCGCAAATCGAGCGATGAAAGGTATTCTGCGCCTTGCAGGCTGTCAATGGCGTCGTCTATTCGAGGTAGGGGATAAACGTCCTTACGGGTGATCTTATTGAGTCGTCGGTAGTCCACACAGAACCGCACAGAGCCGTCCTTCTTCGCAACGAGAACGACAGGAGAAGCCCATGGGCTGTTGGAGCGTCGGATAACATCGCGGCGAATCATGTGTTCGACTTGCTCGTTAATTACACGACGCTCTGCTGGCGATACGCGATATGGACGTTGCCGCAGTGGTGGTTGGGTGCCAGTGTCGATGTGATGCGTGACAGCAGACGTGCGGCCGAGAGAAGTTTGCGCGACATCGAACGAAGAACGAAAGGATAGATAGGAGGGTCGCGGATGCGGGGGACACCTGGACATGGCGTCGGTGCAAGAGGAGGCGTTTGCTGGGCGGCGTCTTGAGTCGTGGTAGCAGGCACGGTAGGGGATCGAAGCTCCAAGAGCATCGAATGCGGACCGTAGTTGTTGAAAGGGCACAGCACCTCCACCAAATTGTCAAGACGTTTATTAGCGGGCACTCGGCGACGGCGACAGTCAAAGCGGGGCCGACTCTCTGCACGAGGGGCGTGCTCTCAGAGAGGAGGCGACCCACTAGAAGGCGCTCGAGAGGACGACCCATTACCGACTACGAACGCTTCACTACAAGGGTAACTTATGGTGCGACGTAACGCCAGCCCTCATGTTAGAGTACATACGTTGGTATTATTGAAAGTAAGTGAACATTATGGTGCAATCATGTGAAATATCGCACATAACTTTCGTTAATGTACTCCACCGGGGTCGAGCAATGCTTCAATATAGTTGCTGAATCATAGGAATACAAATGTTTATTACACTGATATAAAAGCGGAGCCAACATTAGAACCACAGACGTTAATCTGATATGACGCCTGTATCCTAGGATTACATATATAGTGTTTATTGCTTTCCTGTGAAATCAGATAGCCAGCACCACAAACACAATTGACGTTGCACCGACATTACGCCTGCATAGGCTGTTTTCCAAACCAGTTTATAGACCTGTCGTGGCTGTGTGGTAGAATACCTGATTGCCATGCAGAATGCTTGGGTTCGATTCTTGCTGGGATCCTAATTCTTATTCTTTCCATTCGTCGGGTCAACGCTGCCGATGTCGGTTTTTCTTAACACTCTCTCATTTAAATTACCAACTTCTGTTCTTGCCGTTCCTGGGTTGATATAAACTGTCAGTCACCTGTGACGCATACCCGTACACCGCGGCCCGTGGTTGATAAACGGGTATGTGCCACATGTGTCTGCAGGAAAGAATTTGACGACGTACGCGACAGGATTTTCACGTTATTCATGTCATGACCCGACAGTCATATTCGTCAAATCCTCTTACCCTCTCATGCCAACTTGGTCTACAACAAGGTAAGGAGGCGATCATGAGAGCACTAGACGAAGGTGGCTAGATAGATAGATAGCTAGCTAGATAGATAGAAACGCTCAAAGTGCCAAGGGTTCGCTAAGAAATGCTTCGCATTTAATACCTGTCGCGTACGTCATGAAACCCTTTCTCTCAGTCAGGTGTGGCACATACCCGCATACCAGAGTTCATGTTATGCGGGTATGTGCCACAGGTGATACAGAGTCTCAGCAACGCAGTAACCTCGAACATACACATTGATACGGAAGGAAAGTCACAATAATAGTAACTGTTGGGGTGTTACGTCCCAAAACCACGATATGATTATGAGAGACGCCGTAGTGAAGGGTTCCGGAAATTTTGACCACCTGGAATTCTTTAACGTGCATTGACATCGCACAGTACACAGGCTTCTAGCATTTCGCCTCCATCGAAATGCGACTGCCGCGGCCGGGATCGAACCCGCGACCTTCGGGTCAGCAGCCGAGCACCGTAACCACTACACTACAGCGGCCGACGCAAGGAAAGTTAGGGAGCTGAAGACAGAGCACTCCTGGAAGACGCTGGGCTACTATCCACGCGTCCACGTCGTCCGCAACGTCGACTACGTGGATTACGCAAAAACCGGGGTGAATGCTTCCTACAATAACTCTGCCGAGAGGACCATGTCCCTCATGATTACCGGTGACTTCAGCTTTGATTTATCGATATATAACAAGGCCTGGTTTTTAGACGGTATGAAAGATGGCTTGGATGTGGATAGGGCATCACAAGACCTCGGTGCCACGTCCAGGACAGTCACCATAGATCATTTCTTCGTAAAAGCCATCCGCGGTTTCCACCAGCTCTACTATACCTCGCACTTCACTATAACCTTAGACCGTTCGTGGCCGCGATCACGAACGGATCCGATAACAAGTCCTGTCCAGCTGCTGGTGCTCACTAATCCTGTTGATGATGACCTTATTCAAGAACTGCCAATAACCCCTTCCACACATGCACACGTGTTCGTGAAACATGCGTGCGTTCTCCGTCATAACGGATAATTATAAGCATAACAAATGTAACGCAGTTCTAAAACTGCAACTGTGACTGTAACGTACGTGCAGTGCGCCTGCGCGTGCCACAGCGGGAAACTTTTCTGAATGAAGCTTAGTTGCGAGTAGCGCCTGTCCTGTGCATCTGTGTTCCTTCATTGTGCTATTTGAATTCGCGGTATCCAGCATTGAAGAATATACATTATCAGCTTACTGCGTCTGGTGTTGGTAACACTTATGTTGCTGTTGGCAATGTTAAGCAATGTAAATAACTGGTTATATAACACATGTGCGACTCTTCAAAACATGTATGTGCGTATACCATTTGCACATTTCCCTAGCGTCATTCCGTACCGTTTCGCTCAATGTGAAAAATTGCGACACAGTCACCTTCCTGCGCATGCTTCGCATAACATCGATTACCACGGTACGTGGGATCTGCCGATTTTTTTCAGTTGGAGACTCTCACGATTAATCTGAGAATATTCTCGGTTTCAGAGGTTAGATGCGCAATGGTTTTGGCATTACAGCCCCTGGCATCGAGCAACAGTCCAAGATGGGTCCAGCTCCGAGAACTCTGACCGAATTCACCCTGGGGATCGTCTGGTCGTCCCGCGTGTAAATATCCACGGGAATATGCTGAGTGGTACGAGCCCCCGAACTCCTTGCCTTGCCAGTCTGTATAACATGAGCTCCGACTTGGTCGTGGAAAGTCGGAGACCCATGCCCTCCAGGAAGAATTCGTCTAAGGTCTCCTGGCGCTCCTGTTCCACAGCCGCCTCTGAGCCTCCCGGGCACCAGATCTTGGATGGATGGATGCTATGAGCGTCCCCTTTATAACGGGGCGGTGACAAGTGTGCCACCAGGCTATTTAAAACTATTTAACTAAAACTAAAATTAAAACTATTTTACCCCAGAAGAAAAAAAAACAACAAAAAACCTCAAGTTTTCAGCTCCGTTCTGTGCCCTTTGCGGCAGAATGTCCTTATTTTTGTTTCCCAATATTTATTTTTGTCCTTTCTCTCTAGTTTTCTGCCACCAATACTCTAACCGTCTCTTACTTATTTCAATCGCGGGTGTGTTCAGCTTTCCATTGTCTCTAAAACCCAAGGCGTCATGTAGGCTCGTGCCCAAACGTATTAATGTTGTCGGCCAGCGCCTCCTGTGTCGGCATACAGCGCTTGCTCCATATTTGGAACAGCGGCCAGCAGGGGGGAGATGACCGCCTCTTGGGGGGTATCTCTGTTTCCTAGCGCGAATGGTGCTGATTTGGTCTGCCCCACCTTGGTGACCGCCGTCCTGCTGTTCAGGAAGAACGCCACGAAGGCGAAAAATGTACCCCCCAAGTTGAAGCCGGAAATGTCGTTTAGGATGAAGTCGTGCGACACGGTGTGGAAGGCTTTGGACAAATCCAGTGACAGAATGCCCCTGACGTCTCTGGTCGTGTTATCAATAACCTGAGCCCTAAGCAGTAGCACGACGTCCTGCGTAGAAAGTGATGGTCTGAACCCTTCCATCTTGTACGGGAACAACCCCCCGCGCTCTGTGTTTCGAGATCCTGTTGTGTGTCAAGTGCTCGGCAGCCTTACCTATCTTCTTGGTTGATACCAGGGGCGTAGCCGGGGGGGGGGGGGGTTCCCCCCCGAAAATTTTCAATTTTGCTTGCGTATATATGCACGCGCACATACAAACGCACGCACGAACATACATAATTATGGCTGAACCACCCCCCGAAAAAAATTTCTGGCTACGCTCCTGGTTGATACAGCGCACACGAAACGACGACGAAGCATAAGAAAACACAGGACAGGCGCTGACTCGTAACTAAAGTTTATTGGGAAAAACACGCATATACATAGGTGATGCGCAACATAACAAACCAAAAAACCGACAAAAGACGCCAAAAACGGAAATTCCAGACAGGTCTCAAGCAAGGAAAAGCAAAAATAGATAGAGACGTGTATCATACTCTGCATGTGCTGCAAAGGTACAAAAATTCTGCGTCACTCAGTGAAATCGATGACATGCTGACACATTTATCTCCTTTTCTCCTAATGTGGAAGGCCTCAATGACTTCCCTTACAACCAAGTTGGTTGTAAGTCAGCGCTTGGTTCGTCTCTTTCACTGTCCTGTGTTTCGCGCTGTTTCTCGTTTCGTTAACCTTACCTAAACACGATGTGAGCGAAATGGGCCGGAGGTTATCCAGGCTTGTGGGCTTTCCAGGCATAGGAATCAGTACCACCATCGCCTGCTTCCACGAGCCCGGAACATTACCTTCCTCCCATACCTTGTTGATTTACTTCGAAATTGCGCTAATGGACTGGTCGTCCAAGTTCCTCAAGAGCCAGTTGGTTATGCCATTCGGTCCAGGGGCCGACCTACCATTGAGATTCTGGCGGACCTCCTTGACCTCCGCCTCCGAAAACAGATCACTGAGCTTTGGGGCGTCCTAGAGAGTGCATGCCAGTGATGCGCGGATGATTGTTTTGTCACCGTTATGTTCGCTTGAATGAGAGTCGGTTTTTGACTGCCCGAAAGTCGATTTTTGAAAGCAACATTTGGTAGAGGCTAATATTGAAAAATTGGGCGCTTAAAGTTTCCCGATGCATACTACCACGGCCGCTACTTCTTTTTTATGTATACGCGGCCGTGGTTGTAGCCTCAGTGTCTGGCTCCTCAGCTCTATTTTCTCTTCCACTTGGCCTTTTCGGTAGTGAGCAAAACAGAGGCCGAATGGCTGTCGGCCTGGACGCTTTTGTCGCATGGAGCAGCCTGCTCAGCCTTGTGCACTCATTTATTGTGACACTGTACATAATGATTTTCGGTTGTTTCGTCGGTAGCGTATGTGGTGTCCATGGGCTACGATTCTTCAGCTTCGGAACCTAACGTCAGCGTTGCACATGGCGGCGATCGCGAGGCAGCGTTGCTACTGGTACATTCATTTGTTGACTGTTCGGACGCAGCACGGTCACGTTTAGCGATACTTGCCATGCTTGGTTCAGTTACCTTGGGCTGAAAACGTGAAGGGTAGTCTGCAAAGACCGACGCTACTGCATCCTTATTGAGCCGCTGCTTCTTATATTCTATGAAATATTCGGGTCGTAATGACTGTTACATATTCTAGTGTAGTTTGATGATGTATTCGGAGACCAATTATCCTGCCTAATTACTGCAAGCCAACTCTCACGAACACCAGTGCCAGCTGGAATTTCATGGAACGACAGCCGAACAGTGTATTAAGGCGAAAGCCTTAGTTGCTTCATCAAACGCGAAAATTGACCGTCGGCGGCATCGAGCGGCGTCTCGCGTCGGCGGCGTCAACACGAGTGATGGAAGAAATAATGATTACGTGATGATGTCATCATATGACGTCAGAGATCATAGAATTCTGTGACATCATCGTGATGTCACATAACGTGACGTCGTCATATTACATCTTCGCTTGGTCATAATGGGCTGATCACGGAGGCAGTGCATAACCAGCTGAGGTGCAGAAAGCTTGCAATGCCTTGTTATAAAGTGGGTATAGGCCCTCGGGTGCGCAGCTCGAGATACGGGGTCGTGGTATCCCACCGCTGCCACCACTGTTACGAATGGGGTTTTCGTGTCGATGAAAAGCCGGGAGGTTGGCGGACCGATGATGCCGGCTATCGGACTTATCGCTGAGGAGCAGGACAAGGAGGCCAAACGTTTAAAAAACGGTAACAACGTTTATAGCAGGTAATAGCAGGTTAATAGCAGGTTATAGCAGGTTATAGCAGGACAGAGCCTGCCAGCACGACCAAGTCGGCTGGGGCGTCTCTCTTAACAACGGACCAGCCCGGTCTTAAATAGGGGACCAGTCCATTGTTGACAGGGTGGCTCTTTGGTCCCAGGTGTTGAGCAGCCTTTCCATCGCAGGAGTTGAGCAGCCTTTCCATCGTCCTCAGGAATGCTGCTTTCCGTAGCTGGGTAGCTTGGAAGAACGACTGGCGTCAGTTGACGGGGCCGGCTGGGCGAAGACGACGCGTTTTCCGGGATTGCAGACAAAGCATGCAGGGGTTGATCCCTGCTTCCAGGTAGCAGGAGTTGGCCCTTTTCTTGGTCGCAGGGCAAACGCTGACCGCGATGCCGTGAACTTCCAACGAAGTGCAGGTGTTTGTTCGCTTCCCCGTTCGGTCAGGTGCTCTGACACAACAGCACCCCCGCCACAAGACAATGCATCCAGAGTGCGAGCTGTAAAACGCAGCTCGGATGATGCGATGCTTGTTGACCGTTGTCAACTGTGGTTGTACCACTCTTTCCTCGAGGAGTGACCTCCACGGCTCAGCAGCGGTTTACTGAAACTGCCAAGAAGCAACACAAAGCCAAACCACTCTGGCCAAAGCAAGTGCCCTCCAAATGCTGATCAAATCGCCAGACCAGCATAAAAGAACAAAACATTTCCTAGAGACTACGCTAAGCTAAAATTAAAACATCACGAGCAACGTATCTCAGGAAGAATACCAAAATGAGGACGTGCCTCTAACTAAGTGTCAGTACGTGACACTGCTAAAACCAATCAGAATTTCTTCGCGAGCGATTCTCAATGGTGACATCGGCAGATTGGGGACGATCGAAGTTGCTGGGGAAGACTCAATTTTGCCCCAAAACTACAAACACTTCACTAAGTGCTCCCTAAATCGCGCGCCTTGGTACCACTCACAAGCGTTCTGAATGCTTGACAACAAACATCTCAAGATAAACAACACTAGCCTTTCGCTAAAACGCTCTCGCTCGTTGTACTTGGCAAAATGAGTATTACATTAAGAAAACAAAGCGCCTCAAACTAAATACGAAAGAAAACTGAAAATCAAACTCACGCGTTTAACACAAAACGAAATAAACTGAAAATGAAACTCACGCGTTTAACACAAATCAAGGAGAAACCAAAATTACACTGACGCGCATACTAACACGTAACGAAAAACACGTAAGAAGGCATGTTAAACAGAGGCTTTTCGCATTCAGTGAAAAGTTAATACTACACTGACGCGCATACCAACACGTACTGCAAAATACGTAAGAAGGCATGTTAAACAGAGGCTTTTCACATTCAGCCTTCATCCCTGTAAGCACAACGAACAGCACTTCTCACACGTCCTAACGGTCGCGCTTCTAAATACCAAAACAAAGGTATCTTAATCGGAGGCTTTTAACTTAGCCTACATCTCCTTTAAAACAATTCAGAGCTCTTTACACTAGCGCTGACGGTCATGGCTCTAAATATAAAAAAAGAAACAAATAACCAAACAAATGTCTCAAAGTCTGCTACAATGAGGAGGAAAGTGAAAAATTACAAAATTTCACTCCTCAATTCGTTAGTACATATTGACACACTAACTTCTTTCAAGATGTCAATTCATCTTTATGCTGCGGTTATCCCAGGGTGTCTCCAAACACACCCTTTCAGACGAACTCTTGGGAGCCGCGCATTCCACACTTTTCGAGGGGTCCGATCTCGACAAAGGGACAGGGAACACACCTGTCCGAAACACTGAGTAGCGGCTACCTTTGTACCGTGGTCGCCGAACTCAGACAAAGGGCATCGCCTGCCCACTGTACCCCTCTCGGCTAAGCCGTTACCCTCTTGCCACTGTGGGGAACAGCCTTTTTCGTTATTCCGGTGTACGCGACACCTCGCTGCGCTCCTGCCCCGACTAGGCAGTGAAAAACATGAGACCAGGTGAAGACTTCGGCGTCTGAATTTCACTGAAATTCTTTTCTTCGCGACGCGCTTCACGCCTAATCTCAGTTTCCGCAGGGGTCTCAACTTGAGACTTTTACCAGCAGGCATTTTTGGAATCTGCTGCCTGACCTTTCTCTTTCTGTGCCTTTTCGTGATCTGAGGCCTAACCTGGAGCTTCGCGTCTCGCGAGACCATCGCACTGCGTTTAGTCATTTTAGCTCGCTTGTGGCCACCTGTCTCTTTCGAGTTCGCCCTACGTTTTCGCCGACGCCTCTTTCTGCCCGAACGGCTGGAAATGCTCGCAGCATTGGCCATCGTACTCGCAAGTACGCTGCATTCTATTTTCATTGCCGAGGCTTGAGACGGCTCAACTAACTGATTCTCGGGGCCGCGGCTAGGTGTCTGCGCATCTGACCCAACGGTAGTCCCGACACAATCTAAGTCAGCTAGCTCGCCCTGAGCTGTCTCTATTGGCGGCGGTGTACCAATGTCGCGGGTACAACCCTTTCCTTGGCCTTCGAAGTCGGCCTCCTCTTCACTATGACGCACTTCGGCGTCCTGCGCCTCGCGATCGGCTTCGGCCTCTAGCGCTTCGCGATCGGCTTTGGCCTCTAGCGCCTCGCGATCGGCTTTGGCCGACAGCGCTTCGCGATCGGCTTTGGCCTCTAGCGCCTCGCGATCGGCTTTGGCCTCTAGCGCCTCGCGATCGGCTTTGGCCTCTAGCGCCTCGCGACGGGCTTCGGCCTCTAGCGCCTCGCGACGGGCTTCGGCCTCTAGCGCCTCGCGACGGGCTTCGGCCTCTAGCGCCTCGCGACGGGCTTCGGCCTCTAGCGCCTCGCGACGGGCTTCGGCTTCTAGCGCCTCGCGACGCTTCACGACCTCTTGGTCTCTGCGGCGCGCCTCGTCTTCCTGTGCCTTTCGATGCGCCTCATGCGCTAGGGCTTTAACGTCTCGACTTTCGCAGTCAGCGGGACTTGGAGCAGCGAAGTGGCGCAATAAGGCATCTTTAGCTCTATCAAAGTCATGCGCTTCCTTAGCTGATAAGCGCTCCAAAACAGCTGCGACTTGGCACGGGAGCAACTCGAGAAGCCTCTCCACGAAAAGGTCTCGGCTAACACCAACCTCCCCGCAGACCTTCTCAAAGCCAGCGAGAAAATTCTCAATGTTCCCGCCTGACTTGAAGACGGGGAGACTGTAACGTGCTCGCTGCCACTTAATCGCCTCAATTTCATCATCAAGCTCTTTCATTTTAAGAGCATGTTCTCGCTCTTCGCGACGCCTCTGAGCCTGCCTCTCTTCGAGCCTTTCGCGTTCCTTGAGCTTCCGCGTTTTCTCGCAAATATCCTCCCAAGTCTCGTCAGCTTCCTCGATGGTCACGTTCTCCGCCCACATCACCTCGAGAATCGCTTGCTTTGTTTTTGCGGACCCGGCGGAAATGCCCAAGTCCTCACAAATTTCAAGGAGCTCCTGCACTAGGTATTTCTCCATCGCGATCTCGTTCCTCGTGATGCCTTCCTACAAAATTTACTCCTACTTTAAAACGAATACCGTGGTTTAAAGTGAGTAAAAGGAATCAAACAAAAAACACAAAATTCTCTCCTAACATCTGCCTGTGCTAGAGAGGTCTGGCGAAATGACCAGTAAACGTTGGGCACTCACCCAACCAAAGTTGTCGACTCCGGTCGAACTCGTGGCTGCCGTCGAGCGGTGTCGTGGTCGTCCTCGCTCCTCGGGCCTGCAGGGATCCGATCCGGCTCTCCAAACGTAGGGATCAGGATATCACCGTGCAGCCAAACGTTGAGGTAGCGTATCCCACCTGGTCCAACGATGAGATGAGGTAGCGTATCCCAGCGTGTCGAACGATGAGATGAAGGTAGCGTATCCCAGCGCTGCCAACCACTGTTACGAATGGGGGGTTTCGTGTCGAGGAAAGCCGGGAGGCTGGCGAGCCGATGTTGCCGAAGATCGGACTTATCGCTGAGGAGCAGGACAAGGAGGCCAAAACGTTTACAAAACGGTAACAACGTTTATAGCAGAAATAGCAGGTAATAGCAGGTTATAGCAGGTTATAGCAGGACAGAGCCTGCCAGCACGACCAAGTCGGCTGGGGCGTCTCCCTTAACAACGGACCAGCCCGGTCTTAAATAGGGGACCAGTCCATTGTTGACAGGGTGGCTCTTTGGTCCCAGGTGTTGAGCAGCCTTTCCATCGCAGGAGTTGAGCAGCCTTTCCATCGTCCTCAGGAATGCTGCTTTCCGTAGCTGGGTAGCTTGGAAGAGCGACTGGCGTCAGTTGACGGGGCCGGCTGGGCGAAGACGACGCGTTTTCCGGGATTGCAGACAAAGCATGCAGGGGTTGATCCCTGCTTCCAGGTAGCAGGAGTTGGCCCTTTTCTTGGTCGCAGGGCAAACGCTGACCGCGATGCCGTGAACTTCCAACGAAGTGCAGGTGTTTGTTCGCTTCCCCGTTCGGTCAGGTGCTCTGACACAACAGCCTTTGATCCTTGAGGCAGTGAAGAATTTATTTTATTTATTTATTTATTTATTTATTTATTGGTACTGCAACACCTATCGGCGTTTTAGCAGGGTGGAATGCAGTACATGAAAGAAAATACAACCTAATGGCACTCAAAATATGTGTACATGCAAAGGTTACAGTAAAAAACACTATAAAAACACAAATTCAGGTTTAGTCATTAAAAGAAGCATTATCAAATGCAAAAAAAATAAAGGAACAGGCAACACAGATATAATACACAAAATCGCTATGAATATAGCCAATTATGTTTAGTCATCAAGAAGAGACCAAAATGCTGACAATGAATCTGCTTGAATAATGTAGCTACTAAGGTTATTCCAGTCTCTGACTGTTTGCGGAAAAAAAGAATACCTGAAAGAATCATTATGAGAACGAAAAATTGTTATTGTTAGTCCATGCCTTTAGCGCGTTGAATAACCGGAAGAAAATGAAATCCATTCGCTAATATCCACGTTAGAGAGCCCCTTAACTAATATAAGAATTTTAAACTTGATGAGCGGTTTCTTTCGCATAAAGGGGTTAGCTTAGCGCGAGCTTGTAGTTCAGTCACTGAGCTGCGTCTAAAATCGTTATAAATAAACTGTATGGCTCTCTTCTAGACATTTTCTAGCTTGAGAATATTAGCTTTTGTATAGGGGTCCCATATTATAGCAGCATAGTCTAAGACTAGTAGGACAATGGATTTGTATGCTAATTTTCTTACAGCAGGGGTAGCCAGAGTTAGCGTTCTCCTTAAAAAGAATAATTTTCTGTAAGCATTAGATGTAACGTAACGGATGTGTTTATCCCATCTAAGACTGTTTGATATCCATAACCCAAGATATTTGTATTCGGACACCTCAGACAAAATCACATTGTTAAAATTATACATAAAAATTAAGGGCTTTTTCTTTCGAGTTATCCGCATAAAAACAGTCTTGTCAAAGTTTATACACATCTGCCACGGCTGACACCATGAAGCAACACTCTGAAAATTATTAACAACACCTGATCCTATTGATCATTAACCTCCGTGTAGAGAACACAGTCGTCTGCGTACAGTTTTATTTTGACGGAGCTGTCTTTTACTATGTCTTTTATATAAATAAGAAAAAGAAGCGGCCCTAAGACAGAGCCCTGTGGGACACCTGATTGCACTGGTAGTTGGTTAGTCTGATGGCCTTTAAATGCAACCAACTGGTGGCGATTGGTCAGGTACGCTGAAATCCAATTCACAAGTCGAGAATTTCTAAGCAGACTATGTAATTTCAGTAATAATTTACCGTGTCATGCTTTGTCGAACGCCTTCGAAAAGTCCCTAAAAATTGGATCAATTTGTTTGACATTATTTATTGATATGACAAAATCATGGATGGTAGCAACTAGCTGTGTACAAGTGGAGTACCCTTTCCGAAACCCATGCTGGGGTTCTGTTAATATGTTATGAGTCTGTAAAAATCCACGATATGTTTATGTATCATGCGCTCTAATAATTTGCAGGTGTTAGAGGTTAAAGATATCGGTCGGTAGTTCTTTATAGTGTTTGACACCGCTTTTATGCGAGCGGCGCGTCGTCTACTATCGCTGCTCCTTGGACCCCTCGAGAGGGCGCGCGTGTAGTTGTCGCTACCTTTAAAAATACAGGGACCTTAGATACGTCCGGAACTAAGTGCACGCTAGTGACCTTTTAGATGTGAAGCATCTTATGGCGGAGTTCAATTTGGTGGTGGTGGTGGTGTGCGGCGTGATCACCCTTACTGCGCATACGCAAACCTCTCCCCACACCCCCTCTCCTCTTCCCCTCTCCAATCCTCATCTCTCTTTCCCCATCCCCTTTCCCCCTCTCCACTTCCCCTTTCCCCTTCCCCCTCTCCACTTTTCCTCACCATTCCCCCTTTCACCTCTCCTATCCACTTTCCCTGTCCACTCCTCATCTGAAACGCGGGCTCGACATGCCGAAACGCTGCTTCGCATCGCCTCATGGTCCCCTTTAGCGGGAGATGGCGTGATTTTTAGATGTGAAGCATCTTATAGCGGAGTTCAATCGGGGTGGGTGGTGTGTGGCGTGACCACCTTACTGCGCATGCGCAAGCCATCTCCACACACCTCTCCCTCTCCACACCTCTCCCATTCCCCTCCCCTTCTATCCTTTCCCCTCTCCCTATCCACTTCCCTTTTCCCTCTTCCCCTCTCCACTCCCCCTATCCCTCTCTCCCCTTTCCCTCAATTCTACTCCCCATTTCCCTCTCCACTCCCCCTCTGAAACGCGGGCTCTACATGCCGAAACGCTGCTTCGCATCGCCTCATGGTCCCCTTTATAGCGGGAGATGGTGTGATTTTTAGATGCGAAATATCTTATGGCGGCGTTCAATCCGGTGGTGGTGGTGGTGGTGTGCGGCGTGACCGCCCTTACTGCGCATGCGCATACCATCTCCACTCCCCTTCTCCCCTCCCCTCTCCACTTTCCATCTCCCCTCCCCCTCTCCACTCCCCCTTTCCACTCTTCCTCTGAAACGCGGGCTAGACATGCCGAAATTCTCTCCTGCGCAACGCCGCGATGAGCACCATCGCATGCGCGTCCCGTCCCCCTCTCTCTCCTCTCCTACGCTGCCCCCCTCTCGCACGCCTGCCGACTGCGTTCCCCGCTCGCCCTGTAAGAATTAACGGCCAGGCTAGAGGGAAGACAAGACGCGCGTAGCGTTCCTCTTCGCGTTCCACGACGCGAGGTCGGTAGCATGCCAAAAGAACGCCAACGGAACGCGATCGTGCAAGTGCTCCGGCTTCGCATCGCCTCATGGTCCCCTGGAAATGGTGTAATTTTTTATATTCCACAAACCGGTCAAACTGCCTCAGCTTCCGTGGTCGACAGCAGGGTGATGATGTTCGCTGAGGATGAAAAGCTGCTCTTCCGTAACGCTGTCTTGAGTAAGTATTGCTTCTATGTCGCTGATATGACGCGTTAATGGCGATCTCTTTGCTTTGCGCTTGAGCTTGAGTGCTTCCACGCTCTGACTCCACACTGAGCAGGTATAGGTCGGTACGAGGAATCCGTAGGCAGGAACATTATTATCTTGGGGCCATCGATGTGGTTCACTGTTCCGATGAGTTTCAGCACAACTTGAAGGACATCAAGATGCGTAGAAAAAATCACACCATCTTCCGCTAAAGGGGACCATGAGGAGATGTGAAGCAGCGTTTCGGCATGTAGAGCCCGCGTTTCAGAGGGGGAGAGGAGAGGGGAGGGGAGAGAGGCAAATGTGGAGAGGGGAAGTGGAGGGGAGAGGGGAAAGGGAGAGAAGTAGAAAGGGGAAAGGGGGAGAGGGAAGTGGGAGAGAGGGGAGGGGAGAGCAGGTGGTGGAGAGGGCTTGCGCATGCTCAGTAAGGGTGGTCACGCCGCACACCACCAGCCACCGGATTGAACTACGCTATAAGATGCTTCACATCTAAAAGGGTTATTGATACAAAAACGCAGC
>NW_023616204.1:0-59999 GCF_013339695.2 Rhipicephalus sanguineus
AATAAGCGCTTTTTGCACGGAATGGAATTGGAATGTATACGTCTTTTTCCGAAAATAGAGCACGTTTTCGTCTACGCGCTGTTTATCAAACTTTTCAAACATCAGCAAGTCAGAACCTTGAAGTTAGCAATAAAGCAGTATTTTTAAAATGGCTGGCTTATGCACGGTACACTTATTTAAATTCTATCTGGGGTTTAACGCCCAAAACCACGATATGATTATGAAGACGCCGTAGTGGAGGGCTCGGAAATTTCGACCACCTGGGGTTCTTTAACGTGCGCCTAATCTAAGTACACGGGCCTCAAACATTTTCGCCTCCATCGAAAATGCAGCCGCCGTGGCCCACGGTACTTTATAAGCAACGCGCCTACTACAATCCTGTCCTTGTATAGACTGTGTTGCTCCGAAGTCTCGAGCTGAGAGCTGGTCAGCCTGCACTCCCACTGCTCCGGGGTGGGATAATTTCATTATTATCGCTATCTTTTTCTTTGCATCTTTTCTTCGAGGTTGCTACGACTCGGCACATACCCGCGTTCGCATCGCCAAGCAAAATAGGGCATTGGGGAGGAACGTATTTTGCTACAACCCTTAATTGCTACTACTGTAATATGATGCTCAAATAGTCATGTAGGCCTGGTACATGTTTTTCGAAGTCGAAGGCCATAACGTATTCTCTAGGTCCACCTTTAGTTAGCCAGAGCCAAGGGTAGACGTGGTGTAAAGTGTGAACGATCTGCCAATTTGTAAGAGAAACCGAGGCATAAGTTAGGGTACAAACAAATGCATTACCCCGGCAGATACTGAAGGGAGAAACAAATTATCCCTGCGCGTTGGTTCCCATTGGTACCCCCACCCCGAAAGCGGCGAATACTCTATGCACAGCCTGATCTTTATCTCACGAGCAGTTTAGTACCTGACGCACGTAAATAAACCTTTGACAAGGAAGCCATTGCATAGCTGCGCAAAGGCGAACACAGAAAGTCCTCCTCACCCCATTCATGCTTGAAAGGCGCGCTTGACAAGCGTGAGTTTGGCTGACGAGCAGTGCGGCCCAGTGTTCCGTATTCGATGCAAAGGCACAAGGTGCCCGAGCGGTGCACTGTTCCAACTAATACCAGCAAATATAGACGGTTTTGTTCCCCATTAACCAAATCTTAGTTTTCTCCATATTCATGACCGCTCCAGATGCGTGGCAAAACTGCTTAGCCTTCTTGAACGCTACTTTTGTCAGCATAAAATGCGTTATGTCGTCATTTTAGCATTAACACATTTAAGCTTAAACAATATTAAAACATCACCATTCGATCAAACATGCTGACCATGCAAATACTATAGGTAGCGGGAGAACTGCCCCTATGGGAGTTAGTAGCGTGCATGTACTGCACGAGATATGTCACCAAGCTACTATCCCTTGGCCTTGGTTACGTGCTTTGCGTACTTTTGCAGTTCTTAATGCATCTGATGACATCAGCTTGATGGGGCGTTCATTCTTAACTCGATAAAACTATTAAGATGCCTTTCCTACGCTCAGGAATTACAGGAATGGAATTGGAACTGCCCGGCCATCCCCGGAGTGGGAATGGGCTAAGTTTTCTTCATTCCGAGGAATTGAAAGGACTGGAATTGCGGCAAGTTCTATTCCCCGGAATGGAACTGGAATGGAATGAAGGCGCCCATTCCGCAACACTGCTTAGTACATACTCTTGTTTTTTGCCTGTGCCCAGTTTTCTCTTCACCGCTATGAGGCTTCGTCCGTTCTAGACATGACTAATAAAAAACATGGCACGAAGTAAGTCACGTGCGAGTCGGGCCGGGTCCCCTGCCCCTGCAGCATAAATTAAATAAAACAATACAACTCGGCTTCCTAGATGAAGTTCAGGAGCGGTCAATGCAATTCGCGGATCCATTTGGAATCAACGTCCGTCGACACTGTCGACGAGCTGAAGGTGAGGCTCTGATATTTAAAGAGTACTCGAGAGAGTATAGTAGGCGTTTATTAAAATAAAGTATACAGTGAAACCTCGGTGATGCGAATCTAGCTGGGCTACCAAAAATATTCGTATCATCCGAAATTCGTATCATATATAAAATTAGTATGCGACAAAAGAAAGTTGGCATACGTTTTGATTCAGTGTTTTTCAGGGCCGCAGCGACGTCATGAACAGCTCTGAATGGTTGCCAGTAAAGTTTTTAAACGACAACGATCATACTTGTACTCGTATATAAGGTGCACGCGCGCGTGTGTAATTAATGAACCAGATGCGTTGTGCCCCGAGACCGCTAGTAGCCCCTTCCTAATCTTACTACGCTTTTCTGCATGACACCAAAGTACTGCGGCGAAAGTGACTTAAGAAGCGCTTTGCACACGATAGATGGAGGCCAAGCTTCTTCAAGACCGTCCGCTTCGTCTCTTGGGGTCTTCGTCCACCTTTAATGGGACTTCATGGCGGACCCGCAGCCCAAGTTTCAGTCTTGTTTCATAGAACGTCTGATTGCGGGGACATGGCTTGCATCGACGTGGCAGGCACGTGTTAACACAGTACAAAGACGCTGCTGCCTCCAGCACAGAAGCACGCGTCAACGCGTCGAAAAAAAAAAGAAAGCGCGACGACAACGTCATCTGTAACCTAAACGTGAAGCCGCCTAAAGGCCTCCAATATTCGCGCGCACTATCTCGGAGGCAACGACGCAACGTTGATGGTCGCGCATGCCCGCGCCCGCGCGTGACTGCCGCGTCTTCCGCGACAGCGCGGGCCGCACCTGTTCGTACCTGTGCGCTAGCGTACGTTCGTATCGAACGTTGCGGGTGCAAATCGGTTCGCAACAACCGTACTCAAATACATTGCAGGCTAATGGGCCTTGGCCGGGACCACAGAAAAATTCGTATCACCCAGAAATTCGTACGAGCCGTGATCGTATCACCGAGGTTTTACTGTACAGTACGGTCCACTCTTAGAGGGAACACGCGAGCGCGTGGCTGACAACCCGCGCGGCGCTGACTAGCGGCGAGATTTGTAAATGCGGTGCATGCGCATACACTTGTAAGCAGGCCCGTAGCCAGGAATATTTTTCGGAGGGGGCCCACTTGCTGAAAGCGTTGACTGTTCGAGAAAAACGCCTATTTTCATTAATTATTTTTGGTAAAACACCATGTATCATAAAAAATTTCGGGGGGGGGTGCCCCCCCCCCCTGGCTACGGGCCTGCTTGTAAGGGCGGCGCGCGCCAGGCGTCGTCTGCTGCTTCTCCACCCACGCGCCAGGCAATCCTGGAAAGCGCTAGAAAGCGGTTCCGTTTTTTTCGGGGTGCGATTTATCTAGCCGTCACTCTGCATTCAACAGGCAGAAAAACAAATATCCGCATTTGTTTATTGCTGCACTCTTTTGCAAGGTTTAACTGGACTGGTTTCTAGGCTCGCTGAAAGCATCATGCGCATAATCTCCTAAGATCGACTATTTTTTACAAGATTATTCTGTTACAACAACACCTGCGCACAATGAAATAAAGCGTGCACAGGACATTACCCGAATGTATACTTGAAGGATGCATCTCGTTGATTATACTTTTTGCGACAGAGGATTATGGTGCAAGAACTAACCACAAGACTTATGAAGGATGCAAAGCTGGTGTGTTGGCGCACGTCCGTACTCTTTTAAATGAAAAAAAAATCAACTTGTGCAAGAAAAAGAGCACCAAGGGCTTGCGCAAGCCAGTTATACATTTTTCACACATTGCTACAGCTAGTGGCCACTTTCGATAACAGACAAGGCAATTGAAGCATGACGCAGCGAACATATATACTAAGTGTGCCTTTCCAACAATAAAATAACTGCCCATTCAACAAGTGGAAGGTAGAGTTGGTATCACTTGCTCCTAACTTGGAAAACAAAGGCGGTAAGAATCGGCGCATGCCGAGCGCTGGCGCATATAGAAGTAGCAGACGACGCGAGGCACGCACCGCTGTAATGAATCTACGCATGCGCTGCATTTACAAATCTCGCCAGCAGTTAGCGCTCCGCGGAGAGCCGGCCACGCGCTCGCGTGTTCCCTCTAAGAGTGGACCGTACTGTACATTGATTAGACCGCGTGTGCGTCGCTCGCACCATATATGTAACAAACGGTAAGCGTTTATCGCCCTTCGTTGATACTAACTGCAGTTGTTGCATTTTAGAAACGCTGGTTGTGCTTTCGCGTGTTGGCTAGCAGGTGAATGTATACCGCAGATATGTATAGTCGTGAGCAAGATGAGCTGCAACTCTGATATTACCTTTTGAATAGGCTATAGGCTCCGTGCAGACGGAACTCCGCTGCCCGAGCGAAGGCGACCCTAGCGGCAAGAAGCGCAGATTTGGCGGGATGCTTTCACGCGTTCGCAATAGGGTGAAGTTGAGGAACTATACATTTTACGATGACTATACTTTTCGTGCTTTTCGCACTTGGCCAGTGACCAGAGCGACGGTCCGTCTGCGTTATCAGCACGATCTGTCAGCTGCAGGTGGTGGACGATAAGAACAATATAGCATAAGCCATAAAGCATCGCTCCGCGATTGCACCCCTGCTCGCTCCACGCTCCCGCTGTGACGGCACGAGGTATTTTCGCGGGGTGCTCGTTTTGTGTCGGTTGCGCTGTTCGTAGGAATGCTGAACTCCAGGAATAATTGCTGCGTTGTTGTGTGCAATAAGACCTAGAGCAATTCTCCGGGCACGCGTTTTTACCAGTTTCCATTTAGAGAAGTCGGCGCAGCAAATGCAGTGCCATGGCCGTTCGATGGAAAGCGTTTTTTTTTTTTAATTCAGCGGCCGTGACAGTGCAATTGCTGGTAACGCCAGTATCAAGCTGCCGCTGAGCTCGCTGCCGCGTTAGCCCGAAGGCGATAAGCTGTGATTAGTGAGCGAGGCGGCCCGCTTTACACGTGCGCAGTTTCGCTCAACGGGCTCGTCACCTCCGTTGTCTTCCCTCAGCTCATGCATTTTATGTTGCCGCGTTCGCCTGAGGATACACGAGGTCTGGCGAAAAGAAGCACACGCGCTCACGCTACGTTCTCTGACAGCTGCTAACAATTTGACGTCTTTTGAAAGCAAACGTGAAAGAAAACGCCTCAAGCGAAGCACCAAAGCACGGCGCAGTGGCTTGCCCCCGCCTGCGTCGTCTGCTCCCTTATCCCGCCAAATCTGCTGCCGTGGCCGCTTTGGCGCTGGAGGCAGCGCGCGACTGTGGCGGCTCCTAACTTATGCACGGTGCCCATAGCGACTAAACACAGCGAGCAAGCGCGAAAGTGTTCATGACACCAAATGCTCAAACGGAAAGGTGTGTATGGCAATACAGTACGTCACATTTACATTAGTACATTACAAGTATTCGTACACTAAACATTAATTCGGTGTTCGGCTCATATTGATGACAACAGAACGTCTTGACGGCATCGGCACGCGATAACGCACATGCTGTTTAAGTGCTACGTCCGATATACATACATACGCTCGGCAATACCTACACTGACTGCGTTATTCCTTTCACATTTCATGCGTAGAGATAGATGCAGATGCGTTCGGATATGTGCAGTGTTTTACGATGTAAGAATATTCAAGCGGCGACTTGTTTTTTTTTATTTTTCCGTCTCGTGCTCCCACGGCGCCAACGAGCAGCGGGCGACCGAACGGCTGGCTCGATCGATGTGCCATAGTGCCTCGCGCTCCCGCGGCGCGTTCTGGGATTGCTTGAAAGGGTTTATTAGCAAGAATATCCCAATGCATTCACCCTCTCTCTTTAGGATATCATCTGACGCTTTGCAACATATCCTTCAATTAATTTTTTTATTATATATCTCTACTTAATTATTTGCCTATAACTATCAGCGCAATTAATTACTCATTTAAATTGCGGTAGGGTGTCTTCAAGGGCCAGTTGGTGCCTGTTACTGCGTTGAAAACAGCGCGAAAACGGGACGAAGGGTAAGGAACAAACAACACAAGGCGCTGTTCCTTTGTTTTCTTAGCTTACGTGCCGTTTTCGCACTGTTTTCAACGCAGTAACATGTAGCAACTGGCCCTTCAACACAGCCTTCTGCGATTTGTTTCTCTTGCATCAGGCTTTTTCGCACCCAGTGCTTTGCATGTGCCAGCGCTTGTGTCGTTTTTTCCTTAGCCTTTGTCCAGTTTTCGCGCTGTTTTCAACGCTGTACTCCTTTAAATCGTGATCTCTCGTAAATGTTTCTTGTGGCACATGTGAGTGATAAATGGCATCTATATTAAAGGTATAATTATCATTGATTACGAATTATTGATATTTATCGCTGCTTATAATTAACGATATTCTATCATTTCCCGGCATCGTGCTATAACTGCATAGATTGAGGTACTAGCTATCTATCTGTCTTGATTATGTCTTACACTGATAGCTTGCACCCCTACATTTAAAATATGTTAAATTCGTTGCCTCCATTCATTAGTAATGCACTGCATGCGTAGGTGTGAATGTAGATCAACATTAGTCATTCTTACTGTGAATTCTGCTTGGTTAACCTAATTTTAAAAATTCGCGCAGCTTGCACTGAGTCGCGCAAAGCATGGCTAGAGGGAAGCTGGTCGACACTTGGCTAATCAAGCCAGGACCAGCCAAGTGTCGACACGTGCATTCACACGCCGATGCACGAAGTGTTCACGGGATCACATTCTAAATCACGAGTGTAGACTATAGTTGTTGATCGGGTGCGATTGGGTATCGCTTGGCAATCACAACACCAGGTAGGATAATTAGCTTAAGTAGATTAATCAGAATAATTAGCTTAATAACATTGTAACGGAAAAACAGCGTGAGAAGACAGGGCCGGAAGGGGGCACACACAACAGCGCTCGTGTGGGTGCCCCTTCCGTTCCTGTATCCACGCGCTTTTTTTTTTCGTTACAATGCTACCAAACCAACTAGCCCACTGACATGCAATAGCTTAATAGGTCTAAGTGGCACATTGGAGACTTGGTCTCGGTTAGCTTGCATCCCAAGTCAGACAAGCCTTAATTATAACTGAATTAGCTAAATTATAACTTAATTAGGTTAATTAGCATAACTCGAACACTCGAGGCTCGGCCTCGACTAGCTTGCATTCGAAGTCAATCTAAACCTAATGCGCTAATTATCATAATTAAAGCTAATTAGACGCAGTACTATTTAGTCTTAATTAGGCTTTGCTCGGCACATCTTGCCGAGCGCGGCATGGCTACGCACACCAGAATCTCAACTCGGCTTAAAGGGACACTGAAGCAGTTTTGAATTCACGAATTTATTGCGAATTCGGTATCGCGACCTCTTAGAACATGCCTGCGAAGGTTTTTTCCCGATTTTCGACTAAACAACGGCGCTATAAGCGAGCAAACTTTGGCCGAGGGAACGCCCCCCTGCGCGCGCGGATCGCAGGGGAGGAGGACGGCAGAGAGAGAAACGTGGAGAGGTGACGTCATCGACAGGAACGAGCAGGGCCGTTGCGCCTATTTGCTTCGGTTTGTTCCTTGTTCCTGCTGCGACCTGCTGCCTAGCGAAGCATCAGTTGTGCCAATTCGCAGGGATTTCTTGCCGCTGCACCGTTCTCTTGTTTCGATTAGAGATTTTTGCTGTCCGGCATTCACTAGTTGTGTTTGTCGGGGGTTGAAGCGGACTCGCGATGCCGCAGTACTGCGCGGCATATGGCTGCTGCAACACTTTCGGTCTCGATGAGGTCGATTTTCATAAGTTTCCTCGGGATCAGAAGATGGCTGCAAAATGGGTCACTGGAGTTAAAAGAAAAGACTTCAAACCTACGAGAGCAAGTGTGCTCTGCTCTAAGCACTTCCATGACAGCGACTACGTACTAAGTCCGTCTCTGATGCAGTCGCTGGGATTGACGATCAAGTCTATGCGAGTGAACAGCGACGCGGTTCCTTCTGTGTTCCCGCACCTGAAGGGGCCCTCGCCCAGGACGTAAGGTGCTTCCGTGTTAAACGCTTTGATATGTCTTACGATGACATCTCGAAATCGGGTACTCTACACGACAGTCGCATACTTATGACGCAGCAAATATACCGTTTGCATTTCAAAACACCACCATTGCAGTACTGGCCAGAATTCCGAAAAAGCGATGACATTGTAAACAGAACTGCAATATATGAGCCAAACTATCCATGCGCAAGATCAGGGGCGTAGGCAGAAATTTTTTTCAGGGGGGGGGGGGCAACTACTTGATCTGAAGTGGGGGCTATGTCATTTTGTGCTCTATATGCTGTGGCATAAAAAAAATATTCGGAGGGGGGGGGGCACGGGCTCGGTGTGCCCCCCCCCCCCCACCCTGGCTACGCCACTGCGCAAGATTGCAGCGCAGTTCGAAGCACATGTCACCATTGCGGCAAAGAGCGGCTCTTGTGTGCTTTTTTTCTCTCGCGATAGCACACTGACTCATCACATGCTTCTTGCCCGCTGCGAAGTACGATACTGATTGCGTCAACAACGCTGCACTTTGAGCAGTGAAATTCATGAACAGCTGATGTTGTCGCACGATGTGCGCGCGCAGCGCGGACCCTGCCAATACGCGGCTAAAAGCTAGTGCCAATGCTGTTTTTCCTTATCGGATTTAATATACACGGCTGAACGTATCATTTCTATCAGTTTACTGCAGTGAAATTAAGCACTAACGTGCATCTTGCAGGTACCAGTCCATGTTTCCGACGCGGGTGAAGGTTACCGGTTGGGACACGCTTTCTTTTGCCGCATCATCGGCGCTGGCAGCATCTTCGCTCGTCGCTCTTACAGTGGCGACCGGCTCGAACATGTACGGATATACAGTGAACTCGTTACGACTGCCAGATTTCGCCATAACAGCAACTACACGCCGATTTCAACAAAAAAAGAAAAGGAAAAACACGGCATCGTCTGCTGGAATGCGCTGTCACCAGTCTTCACGATACCGTCGATGATGTCACGGAGCTCCGACCAATCACAGGCGGCGGCGAGACTCGCAATGCCGCCCGAGGCGCCTGTTGCTCGTTTTCGGCAAAATCAATTGAGTTGGTCTATGCAAACTTGCGACTTGATTTTCGAGTTTGCCGCACGAAATTACTTAACATGGCACGACAACCTCATATTTTTTGCAAAAGTGCTTCAGTGTCCCTTTATTATGGCTAATTAGCCTTTGACCTAATTATGCTTGGCTAATTAGGTTTTGCCCTGCTCAACTAGGCTTAATTAGGGTTGGCTACAATTCACTTGGCTTAGCTAGGCACAGCTATGCTTAGCGCACCGGCATGATGACTGTTTGTCGACATCGCTAGTCTGACAAAGGGTAGGCATAACAGCTCTGCTATAAGAATAAATATTTTAATTGTGCTGCAGAGCCCCTAATTGCCAATTAGCAAAACATTCTAAACGTATTCAGCCTCTCCCTCTATGCTTTCGTTTGATGCATTACAATGATGTCGTCCTGTTAATTCTTTGATCATCTACCCACACTTGATAATTGCCTACAACGATCACTAATAAACTATAAAATATGTTTCTCTTGCATAAAATTTTATTTGACACCTTCAATCACTCGGTTCCATAGATTTTCCCCAAAAATCATCCCTGACTACTAATCATCGATCACTACCACTAAAGATAATTGCCTGTTACTATCTATCTCTGATCGCAATTTCATACATTGAATACCGTATATATTTCATGTACGTATGCTTATATACTGAAAGCCTTCTATTATGAGCTTAAAATTGGCCATTTCGATATTACAAGTGATGACTTATATCGTCAGGGTGCAAATGTACATAATGTTGCTGATTATTCATCAGTCATTGTGACTTCTTGTCCTACAAGTTCACATTAGACTAACTTGAGTAGTATTGTATTCCTACAAAAAAATCAATGGGAGGGAGAAAGGTATGGCACTTTACATATTGCACAAAAGACGTGCTTTCGTATAGTGCCAGCCTGTAAGCTGACAAAAAGTGTATCTTTAAAGAAACATGCTGATAGATTTAGGACGATTGCAATAAATATGACGCATTTTCAGAGTTCAGAATAATCGTAGGGTTTGCGTGGTCATTTCGTCAGTCAACAAGAACTTTATTGACAGGTCCTGAGGACTTTAAGCCGCACCTTAGCAGCCTAGCAGCCGCTACCGTAGGCGACGCCCGAGTCGTGGCGGGAACGTGATGGCGTTCCGCCAGTTCTTGGGCCCTCTGGACTGCCTTGAGTTTATGGTCGAACTCGGAGCTCCTGAGTGCCTCTTCACAGTCGGACTAACTGGTGAGAAGTCCCCGAGGTAACGCTAGACATTGCCAGATCATGTGCGAGAGTGAACAATAAAATTTCTGTGCAACCTGGGCATTGTGGAGTGATGTCTGAGTTGTAATGGCCGAGTCGGCAACGTGATGGGTACGATCTCGTTTCTGGCATGCGAAAGGCTACCGCTTGCGCGCGTTCGAGCTTTGTATGTGCTAGGGGGTATTGGCTTCTGTTGTTATGATAGTGAGAGGTGATTTCGTGGAAGGTGAGTGATTTCGTGGTGAAGGCCCGAATGGCGGATCTAGTGAGTCTGCGTGAAGACGCTGCGTGTGCGAGGTGATCGATCGATCGCTAAAGCTATGGCGACCTGCTCGACTATGGCGCTCGTTACTAGTCTAACCGAGGCGGCTGAGCGTAGGGCTCCGTCGCCATCTACTACGACGTGTGCAAAGATGGAGGAGTTACCGTATTGCGCCGCATCGACGAGTACGGTAGAGTCTCGATTCGCGGCGGTGCGGTCGAGGATCGCGCGAGCCCGGGCCAGGCGTCTGCCCATGTTGGGTTGTTGGTGGACGTTTCGTGGGAATGGGGTTACCATGTAGGTATCTCAGACATCTCTCGGGAGGGTTACTGATCGTTCAAGGTAGGGGTGTGGGGGACATGCAGGCCTCGTTTAAAAGTCGACGGCCTACCTTGGAGGAGGAGAGGCGGACCACTTGGGCCGTAGTCTCGGCCTCGATGACTAGGTCGATGTCGTTGTGCATGCATAGTTCATCGATTCGGGAGATACTCGTGTTTTGGGGTAGGCTGAGGACTTGTTTAATGCTTTTGCGCATGAGTTTCGTCTTTTCCACATTTGTCCAGTTGTGGGCAGAGGCGGCGTAATTGATGTGACTAATTAGGAACGTTGCCACGCGTTTCCAAAGTACATTTCCACTGTCTTGAATAATTGTAACCGCTTTACTTGGTGTGCCAATTAGCACGATTAGCTCAATTAGCACGATTTCAGCAATGTTGTCGAGGTGCAGAAAATACTGCTTTAGCTTTATTGTTAATAAAAATTCGGCAGATTCCCATGCCTTGTGGGAATCGGTTTCATGCGAAGCAGTCAGCGAGTAGTTCTCTATGCTGCCCTTTTTGACTTTGAGCCAAGTGTTACGAGGTGGACCGACGTGTTGTTGTAAGTGTAGTAGTTGTGTACATATCGTGGGCTTACCAGGCACGTCGACTACACTGGCGTTCACAGGGTAGCTTATAGTCGGACGTAACGTCAGCACTCACGTTAGAGCACAGACGTCAGTATTATCGAAAACGAAGTGCACATTACAGTGCCATACGTAACTTTCGTTAGCGTATGCCTCTGTGGTCGGGCAACGATTCAATATAGCTTGCTGAATCACAGATACAAATGTAATGTTTATTAGGCTGCTATAAAAGCGAAGCCATCCCTGGAACCTCAACTGACGTTAACCCGACATGATGACTGTATCATAGGAGTACATATGTAATGTTTGTTGTTTCATTACAAAATTAGATAACCAGCACTACAACCTCAATTGACGTTGCACCCACATTACGCCTGCGTGTTCTCTGAATCAGAATAAAGTGAATAATGCAACAACGCCTGCATAGGGTCTTTTTCCAAAGCAGTTTCTAGATCTGGCGTGGCTTATGTGGTAGAATACCTGATTACCACGCAGAATTCTGGGGTGCCGATTCTTGCTGGGACCCTTAATTTTTATTTGCATTCGTCTGGTCAACGCGGCCGATGTCGGTTTTTCTTAACGCCTTACTTAGATTGAGGTGCATGGTAAACAACTCCAGGAGGTCGAAATTTTCGCAGCCCTCCACTGTGGCGTCCTTCATAAATGCTGGCTTTGGGACGTAAAACCCTAACAATTCTATTACTCAAACGTCTGGAGTGGGCCAAGTTTGTTTTGAACATGAGTGAACTCTACCTTTGAATTGGGTAGTCAGTTTCGTACATGGTTCTACTCAATGCTGGAATTGTGCAAGGTCAGTGTTGGCGTTAGCCACGTCCATTGTGGAAGTGGGACAAGGTAGCGTCGAGAAGGTCCTCACTGAATTGTAGGCAGGGGCGAAGCCAATTATGAACCCGATTCCAACTAGACTTATCAACATTCAAGTTCGTCCAGTCATTTTTGGGTGGGCCTAAAAATGCCCAATATACCAAACCATGCATTGCCAATCTTATCCTGCAGGGACATTGCCAAACTGTGCACTGCTTGTTGCGTTGACATGCAATCCATTCCGCCGGTGAGTCCAGTTGAAGTCCCGTATTTTTTCCCGACATCTGCGACATCTGATAGAGCGCGCTCCGAAGGACCTTAATGGACTTTTTCCATCCATTGTTATATATGCGAAATCTTGACAGGTAGAATATGTAGTGAAGAGTTCGACGAAAGTTCGATTGGTCAGGTAACATTATGATGAAGTTGCGGTCACTAACCAAGTCAAGGCAAAAACGCACGAGGGACGTTTACGGGCTTGTACGGGTTCCTTGATGACGCTAAAGCAGGCAGAAGACGTAAGTCTCTTACACTAAAATATGACTTAGCGAGTTGGTGTCGTTAGCGGGCAGATTTCCATTGTTCCTGTTGGCGGTGTTGTCAACGGAATAAAAATTTTAGAAGTATTCTAGTTGCTAGATTTTTCTCCCATAGCTATTGTATTGGAGTCATCCCAATCGATGCGGTGACCGTGAATGTCTGCATGCTCAGCCTGGACGTTCGATGCTTTCTTGTTGCAGATTTCTCTCTGACGCTCCTTCAATATTCTCGTGAACTTGCCAGTTTCGCCGATGTAGCTGCAGTCTGCACATGGTACTTTGTCGACAAGGGGGAATTCTCGCTGTTTATCGGATCCCCGACGTTATCAAGCTGATTGTTCAGTTTCTTGGACAGCATGCGTGGATTGTGAATGTCGTATGTAAACATGCGGTTTAGAGCTTAGCTCATACCTGAAACGGACGGAACACCGGCGCGCCCTGCAGAAGACCTGCTTTGAGACGGCTTTCGATAAAACGAGAGATAAAACAGCGGAAGGCTTCTGGCAAGCCTGATGGCATGAATAGCCGGTATGAGTCCTTCCGGGCGCCGAACGAGAGTCTGTTCCTGTTCACTCACGCAGACGTGGAGGATGGAAAGGATGTTATCCAACTTGTATTCTGCAGTGAACTGCATGGCTGTTTCTATGGTGTTGAGAAGATTCAGGAGACATGTTGCGTCTTACACTTTTATAATGCTGAAGCAGTCGTCTACGTAACGGACGAAAATATTTGGTGTGGGCGCAAAGTAAGCGAGGGCCTTCTGTTTAATGACTTCCGTTCCCAAATTGCCGGTAGTCATAGAATGGAAGATCCCATAATTTCGAGCGTTTGCTGAATTAACCATTTCCTGAAGGAGGAGTATGTGTTGCTCTAGCACATCTCAAGCTCCCTTACCTGATCACTTAGCCATTCCCCATTAAAGGGCCCTTCCCCTTTCTTTGTTATTAAGTAATTTCCTGCAGCCGCAAAAATAAAAGAGTGGTGTTACTTATAGAGATCAATGTTTCTCTCTCAACTCAACGCAGCGAGCGCGCGGAAAGCTGCGCGCGGCGTGAAGGGAGGGAGGGCGGAGGTGCGAGGAGGCGACGTCAGCGCCGGCGGCATTCAACATGGTCTGTGCCGCCACTGTTTGCGTCGTTCTCGTCGATCGCGCGCTGTGTATCGCGCGTGCTTGAGCGCGTCGGTTTGGTATTAGAACGCCGTCCTGTAATGCAAGGTGGAAGCAAACGTTTTGGCTTGAGATCGGTTTCGGCCCAAATTCCAAGGAGTGGCAGACGACCCCGAAGCGCCGCCATTTATTAAGCGCCCGTGCCTCGGTCGGTCGTGACTGTGTAGCATGATTTCAACGGCAACCGGCGATCCTTATAGAAGCAATACGAGCAGACGAGCTGGTGTGGTTTTATCTTTCCACTACATATTATCTACTTATTGTAGAAATATGGGTGCTCGTCTCCTTCGCACTAATACATCATTTGGAGAGAAGAGGGAGCGATCCGGAGAGTAGCAGAATTCGCATCGTGTCCTGCGATGCCCAGGGCAGTTCAGCTGTTTCGACAATGCTTCGCAGCGGCTCGGTGACCCATGCCGTCTTCTTCGCAGCGTACTTGGCGTCTTCTCCATCTGGTACTTTGGGTCTTCTCCATCTGTTTTGGGGTTCTGTCGATCAAGTGTTCTGCACGACCGAGCGTGCTTGTCAGCGAGTTGCGTTCTCCCCGCAATCGAGATGCTCAACTATTGCAATACCGGTGGACCAAGAGCAGCAGAGTTCAAGGACCATCAAATGGTGGTGCGTAAATACATTCACCGAGGTGTATATTATCTATTGAGAACCAATAATGTGTGTGGGTTGCGTGTGGTTTCGCTTTTGAATTGTTCAATTGCGAAAGCGTGTGCTCATTAGTTTGCGCATTGAAACTCCTAATTAGTGATGCATACTGAATAAAACTTCTGCCGTGTACATTCTATTACCGCCGTAGGAGAATACTGGGCGCAAAAATTATACCTTCAGTTCCGTAACTGTCAGTGAATGATCGCACTAATGTCGTTGCTTGGGCAGTTACCAACCATATGCAGCTTGAATTTGACGCGTGCGGAAGTAGTGTAGACGTTAGGGTGAGTTGGTGTAGCTCCAGGTCGTGATGAATTGGCAACAGAGAACCAACAAAAAGAACTGTGTTCTTTCTCCAGTCTGACTGCATTAGTATTTCGCGCCTAATTCATCAGAACGTGACGTCTACTATTCGTTGAGGTAAATAGTACTAGAGGGTTTTAAGTCGAAGAACTCGTTCGTTCGTAGCGTCTAGTAGACCATTAGGAGCATACGACGCCAGAATTGGAGCCGGACGTAATGATAGCCGTTCGTTGTGTGAGCCCTGAACGCATACCAGTGCAAGCTTGTGTTACGTAGTAGTGCTAGTGAATATTCCGAGCAGGAAAGACGAAGGTAGTGGACGAGAAATGCTGTCTATTGTTAATCACATTTTCAAGGACGTTAAGTTCAACTAAGCTTAGATTTCTCACACTTACCTGAGCATGTCTGTTTACTAATCGGTCGTGTGGTTTTTGTTGTGCACTTAATTAGGGTGAAGAGGAGTATGCTGGATGTCGGCGAAAGCCAAGGTGATTCCGTGAGCGGCTCCTGCGGTCTGCGTGCTTCGAAGAACTCGCTCACATCGGGGAAGAAGCGTCGATTAAAGGCAGCCGCGACGTGAGCGTGTGCTTACGCGAACGAATGCGTGACCACCCTGTATGCATTGGATATGCCCTTAGACTCTGCGCAATGTTTGTGCGCTGGACGTCGTATATGTACATATATGTCGTGATTACTTTGGGTTATTGTCTATTGCTTTATTCTGTTTAGCTGGTCTTGTTATTGTTTGTTTAATACCACGACCATGTTCATGGATGGCTTAGCCGGCTAGAACATTGGCTGACGTGCCATCTTTTCCGTGCATAATATTACAGAAAAGTTAATAAAAGGTGCGTGCGGTTGTTGTTGCGTCACTGTCGTTCTTCCAGGCTCAGCGAGAACAGGTTGGCGTAAGGGGAACCTCTGAACGAAAAACAACAACAACAACAACAACAACAACAACAACTAACAGATTCGTCCTGCGCGCACAGCAAACTTCGTTTGCTGGCGCTTGGCCGACTCTGACTTCGTCCTGCGCGCACAGCAAACTTCGTTTGCTGGCGCTTGGCCGACTCTGACTTCACTTCGAGACAGAACAGCAAACTTCGTTTGACGACAGAATGAGACTGACAGCAAACTTCGAACTGATTCGACACAGCATTCGTAGACTGAGGACTACTACTTCGAACAGCATTCGAACAGCATTCACGACTATAACCATTCGTAACAGCATTCGTTTGCTGGCGCTTGGCCGACTCTGACTATTCGAACAGAACTTCGTTTGCTGGCAGACCACAGCAAACTTCGTTTGCTGGCGCTTGAACAGAACAGCAAACTTCGTTTGCTGGCGCTTGTCCGACTCTGACTGACTATAGACCACAGCAAACTTCGTTTGCTGGCGCTTGGCCGACTCTGACTATTCGAACTATAACAGCATTCGTACGACAGCATTCGTTACTACCACTTCGAACAGAAATTCGTTTGCTGGCGCTTGTCCGACTCACTATTCGTTTGCTGAGACTGTCCTTTCGTAGACAGCATTCGTTTGCTGGCGCTTGGCCGACTCTGACTACAGGACCAGATTCGTCCTGCGCGCACAGCAAACTTCGTTTGCTACGTCCTTTCGTTTGCTGGCGCTTGTCCGACTCTGACTGAGGGGAGGATATGCCAGATTCGTCCTGCGCGCACAGCAAACCACGTGCAGAATGTGCTTCGTTACTGCCTCACGAATCGACTGCAGCAAAAATTTTTGAAATCGGTCAGGTAGAAGCGGAGTTATAGTGATTTGTCGCACTGGCATGATAACAATGAGTGTGTACATGTGCACGTTTTCCGGGAGTTTCTTGTTGTGACTTTTTCTACTTTCTTAATTAAAAGGGCCCTTTACAGTATGACGTTCAGGTTGGTCACGAATACGGGCCAAAACTTCTTGAATTGATGTATTTTCATTTTGGAACTGACAGACTGAGTCCCTGGCCTTCGTGTGGCTCTGATCCAGATGAGTTTTCTAGCGACAGTCCGTCTCTCTTTTGTCTCTCTCCCACAGTAGTGAGGCAACGGCCCCAGCACTCAAGGGCATTTCTCGGCACACTCTGCGAGAACTGTTTTATGATTGTTTACTTGTAAATTTACCTGAGTCTACTCTTTTCTACCAACCTGTCGATATGCGCGTTTCTCGCATCTGCTAAACAGAGCTCCCAACACGTCGGGCCCACTCGATATAGCACTGACACCTTTAGCATGGTACAAGAGGAAAGCGTGCAGCAGTTTTGCGAAGCATATAAAACAATGATTTCCACAACAGGGCAATACGAAGCGGTTCAGATAAACAATAAAACGACAGGTGTTGTAGATCGCTGTTTATGTAGAATCCAAATAGATCAAGATGGCTGCTCAACTACAGAAATTCAGCAAATAGGGTACTAGTAAAGAGGTATGGGTGGACATTCAAAGACTTCGAAATACACAGATGTTAGTGTTCAGATTAAAATTAACCATAAAAATTTTTCATTTCATTACTAGATTTCTGTGCTGCAAATGCAGTGGCTTCTACCTGTAAGCTGACTTCGTACACGATATGTTGCTTGCTTAGGGTGCTGCGAAAATCATGCACTTCAAGCTCATTACACTCACGGAAACACGAAATATGTTTCTGCATCGATAAAATGACGCGCCAATGCTTCTAGTTACGTTGTACAAAACAATACACGTAGTGAAGCGAGCATGACTTCGCCTTCAAGAGTACAACACGACAGCATAATCGGGCCCCGTGCGCACTGTTTTCAACCGTGCCGCATGGAAAGGAACGTTCATGCGCGTAACATTGGCTGTTTCGAACTATCCTAGAATGTCTACTGCAAGTACAGTTGCGAAGCGCCCACTACGCCATTATTCCTCTATTTGCTAATTTGCGAAGTACTCACTACGCGTCAGTTAGGTGCCACGCGCACCTGTACACTTTGTAATGATTCGGCAGTTTTAAGAGACACTAAAGGCAAACGTTAAGTCGACGTTGATAGTTGAAATAGCGTTCCAGGAACCAGTGCTTGTTTCGTGCCAAGGAAATGCTTATTTTGAATGAAAATCACGTTTCGGTGGTCCGCAAAGCGTTAACGCATTTCAAATCACGCGCCTGAATAGGCCTAACGTAGCATTTACCTTGCGCAACATTGCCCGTCTTTACTGCCCGGCAGCCAACGCCGTGGTTTCTGCTCTCAAGGGCACATTACACAACATCACATGGCCACGGCTTTTTGTCGGAATGTCTGCTAGAGGGACTTTCATGAGCGTGCAAGGCACACGCAGCAGTACGCGATAACGAAACTACCACTGAGACGCGACCGCGCGAGGGGAGCGCAGCCCGGCGAAAACGGAACTTTTGCACAACCCGTGTTGCACAACGTCTTGCAAATTTCGGAATGTTCTTTTAGATGCGAAGTATCTTAAGGCGGAGCTCAATCCGGTGGTGGTGGTGTGCGGCGTGACCACCCTTACTGCGCATGCGCATACCCTCTCCACACACCATGCCCTGACGTCACATGCGTGAAGCCTCCACATCGCAAACACCCGCATCGCCTCCTAGCGAAGGAGCCTCGAAACATTTCGCGATTTCCGCCGTGTCGTTTGCAAGCGCATGCGCGATTCGGAGCCCTTTTTTTTTCGCCGTGCAAGCGGCGCCGCGGCGCAGTCGATTCACGCATGCTGCTGCTTGTGTGTGTTCTTTAGGAAAGCTCGGGCTGCGTTCCAGCTGTTGCGTATGGTTGCGTATACCCGTGCAAATCGCGTGCACTGCGGAAAGTACCGGATGTCACTTTTCATGTGTACGTACACGTTCGCTTCATTGTGATCACTAATGCATTTTTGCATGCGACGAAGCTCTCGGATGTGCGCTCTGTTGCTTCTTATCATTTTCAACTCAGAACACACGTGAACGTTTGTTTTTGGCGTCTGACGCGCCGTACATAACATGCGCCGAAGGCATCACTTTTTAGAGGCTGTGTCGTTCAGCGAAAGGGCAATAAACTTATGTTGTTGTTATCGGACTACGTGATGTGTATTGTGCGTTTGCGCTCGCTGTGTGCTTGCTGTTGTGTGCGTACTAGAATTACAAACTTTACGTGCACGATTCGCGTATACAAACAGCGGTTCCTTTTTTCGACGTGAAGTTACGTCAACTATAGGTTTGCGTTGCGCCGAATAGCTCTGACATAAATAATTTCGGGCTACGAGAAAGAGAAGGCCTAACGCCCAGCAGAACGCGTCACTGCTACGTGAGTTCGAATACGATGATCAGGGGCTGAACGCTTTTGATCACGGCACGTACCGGTATTCCCTGTACTGTTGCACAAAAACGCTCCACGAAGAATTTCAGCACGCAGCGCTCGGGCCTGCCACGCGCGAACAGCCTGGTAAAAGTCTGCTTGCAACATTTTACTGTGTGCGAACCGCACAATACGCGCTAAGTTTACGCCGGGACTACAAATCTGTGCAGAAGCTAATCACCGCGGAGAGCACGCCGCGGGTCGTCTGCTGTTTTGTTTGCCCCATACCGGTTTGTTTGCCCCATAAATCTGACGTCACTTCCGCCACACTTTTCGCAATGCATTGGGATACGATAGGGCCTCTCCTTAGTTTTTCCTTCCTCCATGCCACACACCTCCTCTCCACTCATCCTCTCCCCTTCCCTCTCCACTTTCCCTTTCCACTCTTCCTCTGAAACGCGGGCTAGACATGCCGAAATTCTCTCCTGCGCAACGCCGCGATGAGCTCGAGCGCATGCGCGTCCCCTCCCCTTCTCCCTCCTCTTCTAGACCCGCGACCGGGCCCCGCTCGCCCTGTGAGAATTAACGGCCAGGCTAGATGGAAGATACGACGCGCGTAGCGTCCCTCTTCGCGTTCCACGACGCGAGGTCGGTAGCATGCCGAACCCAACGGAACGCGATCGTGCAAGTGCTCCGGCTTCGCATCGCTCATGGTCCCCTTTAGCGGGAGATGGTGTAATTTTTCATCATGAAGCTTGAATACTAGTAATAATTTGTACTCGGGACTCTTGACGCCATCGGGCTCGTTCCAAAACGTCCCACTGGTGGCGCACACAGTGTCCTACATTTACCTTAATTTTTCGATTACTAGATACTGCTATTGTAATATTGCGTTTTAGACGTTCTCAAACATTGACCTTTCACTCTGTTTTTTATTTGCCTTTAGTGTCCCTTTAAACCACCCTCTCTTAGTTTTTCTTGAAGCCTGGCGCGATTCTAAATTCTTCCAGTTGAAGGCGGGGCAAAATGAGACGCGGAGCAAAACGCGACATCTTTGCCGCCCTCTATAGCTAATACAAAAAGTACCTTTTCTTTGTTTCTCTATTTCAGCGTAGGTGCCGGTAGTTTTCGCGTTTTTGGAAAAATTGCGCTCACAGGCACGCGGGAAAAATGATGTCAGCAATGCCAGTGTGTTCGTGACCCACCGAAAAAGGGCGAAATTCTGCTCGTCCAAATTTTCTGATGCGTGCATGAAGCTACTCCGACGTCAGTCCAACACCGCAAGTATTTATGTTGTTAGCTACATGCCCCCAAAAGTTTAGTTCATTTGGTGCCATGAGCCAAAGGGGAAATTTTTTAAAATTTGGGCATGTGAGAGAGGCAAAACGCGACAAAAAGGCATTGAATTGCCTTAGAGAATGTCTTATTAAGTGAAAAATTTACTTGCGCTCATTATATAATATTCTTTTGTTTAGGATGGTGCGGACGTGCACCAGGACATCATCTAGAGCTTCCTGGGAGGAAAACGACTAGAAAAATGAACTGGATGTTGTTCAGGAGTTTTGGAGTAACACAGCGCCGGGTTCTGTATTGATTAAATGCGTCGAGTGCAAAGACTGTGCTCATGAAGACTGCGTGAGGGCCCACGGAGTGAATTTCTTGTGCTGTACTGTAAGAACTGAAGGGATGAAATTTTTTCACACCGTCTCGTTTCGCCCCACGCAGCGTCTCGCTTTGCCCCGCAGATTGGGGTAAAATGAGACATCTGGTGCATTTTTTGTTTCTTTTTAAAATAAACTTTTTTTCCTTTTTTAAGTAAACTTTTGTTCTTTTTCTTTTGTTTTCTTTTCTTTGTGTTCCTGTTTTTTTCCTTGTTTCCAATATGTTTTTCTTTTGCTCGCCACTTGCCTGCCCTGTATTCAATCAATACAATATCGCTAGGAGGTCCCCCTGAGAGTGTTTACTTCTGGACCTCTTTCTGTAATACTTATGAACCATGTCACTTTTATTTTCGTGATGTTACAATAAACTTTAAACTTCAACAGTCCCAACACCGCCATATTTATGTAGCACATACCTTGTACCCAAAAGAAAGTTACGGCGTTGACGTTTTATGGTAACAAGTGAAATAAAAAATAATATTCACTATTTTCACATTTTTGTCCCATTTTGCACCGCCTTACCCTACATGCGTTAAGGCGACCCCTCCCAATACATGACATTCTTATAGCGTTTTTTTACGAAGCAGTTTCAAGCACTGGCGTGGCTTCGTGGTTGAACAGCAGCTTGTCATGCACAAGGCCTGGTTTCGATTCTCAGACGGGCCGAATATTTTTTATTATTTACCTATTTGCATCTATCTCGAATTTTAGCTCACGGACAACGACGCCGCCGCCAAAGCCGACATCGGAATTTCTGTGAGCTCTCTAACGCTGTCGCGTTAACATTGGGGCAGCTCCGTACTAGTGGCGCGAAGACTTATGAAACAGCGGCGGTGGTTGCATTAACCTCCTCCTTTCCCTCCTCTTCACCTTCTCTTTCCTTTCCCGCTCCTTGCTTTACTATAATATACAAGTATATTCTATGCTTTACACTCTGCCATCCTCCTTTCCATCATCCTTACTCTCAAATCACTCCTCCTCATCCTCACTTTTCTCTCTCACCCCTTGCTATACTCTTCTATACATTACTATGCTATGATTCACCCTCTCCCTTCATTCTTTCTCTACTCCTCACCCCAACATATCATTCCTCCTCACAATCACATCCCTTTCCTGCCCACTTGCTATATCATACTATAGATGGCTACGCGATGCCTTACCCTCTCAGAAGATCTTCTGTAGGGATTAGTTAGAACATAATGGATGAAAAAGTCAGCGATGCAAAGTTTACAAAGAAGGCAGATACGAATGATGAGACGAAGCGCATCCAGCAACTGATTTAATGAAACAAGTAGACAAGAAGGGGTGGGTAAAAACAAAAAAGGATAGGGCACTGTTGGCAAACCGCGCATGGGCAAACGTTAATGCTAACAATAGTAAAAACCCTTGCATTTTTCTTGGAAGTTTACGTTACCAAAATGCCATATCAGAATCCAAGATGAAAGATGTGCGGCGACCAAAATTATCTTTGTTTCGCTAGAAATGCAGCTTGCTTGTCTTTAAGTGCAACGGACGGAGAGCTCACGCATGCGCAACACTGCCCCGACGGCATAGCGTGCGCTTCTACAATTGTCTTTTTTTTAATTCGGTCCCTGCTGTGTCAACATAGTTTTGTCACTGAAATTCGGGTTACCCTTACAGGCAGATCAGTGCTGAGCGTGATTCCCCTCGATTGTAACTCTATTACACATATTCTTTTGTTCCTGTAGCCTTTCGTTGAGGCACCTGCCCGTCTGCCGAATGTATAATGAGCCGCAGGACAGAGGAATCCTATAAACTACTTTTTCCTTGCACTCAACAAATCACTTGTCACGTTTGACGTCACATGTTGCATCTCGGGCGTCTTTATCAGTGCTCTACATGGGAATTTTAGACACAAACGTATCGTTTTTTTGGGCGCCGCGAATATCATCGGCGCATCGCAGCGGGAAGCCATTATTTTTAATCTGTGCGTTATTGTGTGCAAGAACGGCAACACAACCACCGGATTCCTGTTTCTTTTCTAACACGAAAATGTTTTATGCCGGGGTCCATCGAGACTTTCATGACGTATTTCCGTCACGGAAATACGTCGGCAAAATGAACGCCCATCAAATGGCAATAAAAAACTGTAAAGAAGTTTTGATGGCTGGAGTCGAACCCATGACCTCTCGGTCCGCGACGATGGCTGGCGGGAGTTTAGCCCGCTGAGCCACCGCCAAACAAACAACGGAGGCTACATGAACGCGCCTTTTATCTTTCACACTTTCCTCTCGCAGTGCTCTTGGATGGATGCTGTGAGCGTCCCCTATATAACGGGTTGGTGAGATGTGTGCCACCAGGTTTGAAAAAAGAAACGCGCCGTTGCTACGACCGTCCCCATTCGGCGCGTTTACACTGGAAATGTAACTTCTTCGACGCTTTAACACACCGCGGGGTGGCTTTAGCCCAAGCCTCGCTCATAGCATCCATCCATATCGAAAAATAGCTCTCCGACGCTCGCCTGGCTGTCGCAACGCGTTCCCGCTCGCCCTGTGCGAATTAACGACCAAGCTAGAAGAGACGATGCGCGTAGCGTTTCTCTTCGCGTTTCACGACGTTTTGAAGGAGTGCATATCGAGTTTCAGTGTTTATTATGTGCCCGTTGATGCATATTTGGCGCGGGATTCACCCATATGCGGTGTCCACATGTGTTAAGAACTTCAGCTGCAGCAAGGGTTAAATCATGATCATGGGCGTTAGTAGTAGGTACGGAGATGGTGCCACTAGGTGTCAACGTGAGTGCGGCCACATCAAGGCGGTGCCTATTCGTCTCCCAAACAACAGTAGACATTGTACAAGCTCTCATATACCAATGCACTATAAACAATCAACTGCTACTGTGACGACACAGTTTCACTTTCGTGTTATACCGATTCCTATGACAGAGGGATCAGCCATCTTTTTCTTTAGCTTTACCGGGATTGTTTATCTCCTTCAGGCAGAAATTCCGTCACCGCCACTAAGGACACATTCGAAAAACCACTCTTTCGCAATGCGCTCTATTTGCATATTCGGGGCTTTGCCTCATTCTGTTATGCACGATATCTTAGTGGTCCGTGCAACATGCAATATTTTATTCCTTTTGCGAATCAGCGAAGGGCCCACTACGCGTCCATAAGGAACACGTGAACCTTACGCAGCTGTTCAGTGTGTTGATGCTTTTGCTGATGATGAGCTTAAATATGTCTCAGCGCTTTGTAACGGGTGGCCTTTAAAACACCACTCATCGCGCAATTTCACATGTTTTGACGCCTGGCGCGATTCTACGCTTTTGCCACGCAATATTGCATGCGTTAAGGAGACTGCTTCCACTACATGACATTCATATAGTGTTTTTCCTTTCGAAGCAGTAGAACACGTGGTAGAACACGTGCTTCCCACGCTGACGCTTGGGTTCAATTCTCACTCGAACCCGAAGATTTTAATTATTATTTTATTTGCATCTTTCTCGATTATTCATGTAGTGTTCTTTTTTTGTCGAAGACGTTTCAAAAATAGCGGTGGCTCTGTTTTAGAATACCTATCTGAAGTGTTTAGCGCAGAATTATGAAGACGGGACAAGAAGGGAGAACACGTACACATGCGCTACTTTCAACAAATGATTTATTTGATTTGAATCCGGATCACACATCTTTATACACTTGAGAAAAATCACGCATGCGCAGGTACAGTACCGTCGAGGAACACCAGTTCCTTGTTAGTCAGCGATAGTGACGGGGTGCTAACACAATCTTCGCCAAGCCTATGAATAGTTGCTGATTCGATTATTAAACGAGTAGTTTCGTCAAGGTGCCTACGGACAATGAAACATTTATCAAAAAGCGGAACGCAACCACACGCGCTGCAGTGTGTGGCTAAACACTTCAGATATGTCGTACCAACAAGGCCAAAAGTCAGCCCTTGTTAGAATACCTGCTTGTATCAGACGGTTCGATTCTCACTTGAACCCGACGTTTTTTATAATTTATTTTATTTGCGTCTTTCTCTATTTTGCGGTCACGGACAAGATGATCATTTTTCGCTCACAACCAGCGACGCCGTCACCGACGCCGACACCGACACCGGAATTTCTGCAAAACGAACTCTTTAACGCTGTCGCCTTAAATCCCTGATACCATGAGAATGAATTGCTTGACTCGTATCCCACGAAGTAAAATGCACTGCATTGAAACATTTCACGTGCAACAGCAGCGCCAGAAGACAGCCTAGGGAGCAGAAGCAAGATCGGAGGGGCGGAATAAACATCCGCTGTGTTAGCTGGAATACCTCATCGCGAAGCAATAGCGTCCGTAGTCTGGAAACGTTCATATGCGCAAGCTATGCGCATGACTAACTTATGCTTCTCATAGAACATTCCCAAGCTTAATTTCGACGAAGCTTGGTGCGTGACACCCCCGCATTAGCGACAAAGCATATATGCGTGGTTGTGTTCAACGGGTCGTATCTTTTTGCCCCCCAGTTACCCATGTCGGCGACTTCGGACTACTAAATGTTAGTACTGCCACCTGAATTTTGTGAAGTGCTTATTGGTAGTATCGCATGACTGAATTTGTGACAATGAGGGACACAGTAGTCGAAGGCACCGAATAGGTGTGCTATAGAGGTTGTATGAACAGGAAAAACTCAGAGGGACCCTTACGCGATCGCCTAAGACGACTCGAAGGCGATAGCCATTTTAACGCGATAGCGTTAGAGAGCTCGTTTCGCAGAAATACCGGCGTCGGTATCGGCGTCGCTACGTAGCTGGTGAGCGAAAAATCGTCCGTGACCGAAACATCGAGAAAGGTGTAAATAAAATGAACAATAAAAAATTTTCGGTCCCATTGAGATCGAACCCAGGGCCGTTTGCGTGGCTAGCAGGTGTTCTACCACAAAGCCACGATGTTACTGCGACTGCTTCGGTAAAACACGACAAACACTGTAAGGAGTGGAAGGAATCTCCTCTAACGCATTTTGTTCGGCAGGTGTCACGACGAAAATGAGCCCATTCGGCGATTGTAGGCGCATTGGCGAGGCCGTCAAACTACGTTTTTTGCGCGGACGCCATGCTTCGAAAAAAGCCGGATAGTGCAGCCATCGCCGCTAAAACATAGACGAACTTTCAAACAGCTCTAAAATTGGACAACTATGTCCATCTAGCGGAAAACATATCAAGCCAACGCCTTCTTTCTAGAGGAGGCGTTTATCAAGCAAACAGCAAACATTATGTAATGTGCTGCCATCTGTGAGGTATTGTGAGAAATATGTCTCGACTCTAGTACAAGGAAGTGCTTTAGATCGAAAACCTGTACCATTACTATAGATACATAGCCCGCGCGCGCGCGCGTTGGTGTGTGTCTATGTGCTGTGTGCGTGTGTGTGCAACAACACACATTAATCAGTATGCACTTAGTGGTTGAAGTGCGCACTAGGGCCGGATTTCGCTATCGCGTTCAACTCTTAAAGGCGAAGCTTAAGGGTCCCCCAATTTTTTCTTGTTCTTTTTATTCTCAGTCGACATGCTGATCCTCCTCTCCCCCGCCACATTAAAAAGCTCTCCGAACTCAAAGGGAGGCTGAAGCACTTAAAAAATGACTTTGGAGTGTGTAATCATAGTTTGATCCCTGCTCAATTCGAAAACCAATGTGAGAATACACAGAAGTGAACGCAAATAGCATTTCTTGGCAAAAAACCACGGCTGCAGTCGCAGGGCTTCATGAGATGCTGAGTGAACGCGGTGACGTCATCTTCGGCGTGCCGCGTCATCGGCAACATCAGCACAGTTAAAGAAAGCATGGCCTTGCGATCAGTTCCACTAACGCGCGCAGCCGGAACTAGTCACGGAGGCCAAGGTTGAAGATACGACAGTGCTGCGCGGCTCCGCCAAAGATACCGACGATGACGTAGATCCGGTTCGTTTCTACGCCCACACTTTCGGCGCGTTCGCGTGGGCGGAGCAAGATGAACTTTTCTTTTGCGTATTTTAAAGCTCCTGCTGCCACAACAGCGGAAAAAATTACTCCATCGTCGACAATAATGTTGGTCCTTGTTAACAACAATATTTTACCGAATTTTAAAACCTCTACAGCTTCCCTTAAAGGTGGTTTTGCACATGCCTGCAGGATCGGAGGCATTGCAAGCTTTCTGCTCCTCAAAAGATTTTGCAGAGCCTCCGTGAAGGCGGGCCGCCTTCACCAAGCAACGATGTCCTTCGATGTCGCCACTACGATGTCTCAAAATCTGGCGATCTGTGACGTCGTGATGACGTCACAGAATGACGTCATTAATAACGTCATGTTACACTGAGGTCATGTGACTTTTGGTACGCCGACTGCACGTACACGCACGTACACACGTACACGCATATTGTCACGTGGTCGTGACGTCGACGAAGGCAGCAGTCAGCACGTCGAGATGAAACTCTTTATTAGGCCGAACTTGTGGCCGGGAAAATGAAACTCCAGCTACAGCAATAAACTGATAGCGGCGAACAGAGCGTCGACCGTCGATCAACTGACAAGTGGTCAAGCGCGTCGGCTTTTATACAGGCGCTATCGAACTTTCCAGCGATATCGCTGGCGGCGGCGTTATCTCTAGACAAAGCTGGAACATTCGCGTGCGGCGCGCAATCTTAACAAAACGATCTACTGCAATCGGGAAGCTTCTCGAACACTGCTTCGCGGACAGCGTCGAGCGTTGATAACCGTCCTTGCTGGTCAAACCCGAATACATAAAAATAAAACAAGAAGTGGGCGTGGCATTGCCCCCCTCTGTAAAAGCATCGTCCCGATGCTTGTGAAAGAACAAGAAGAGAAAAAAAACAAGTGCATACATAAATTAAATTACAATAACAAAGGAAAAAGAGTCCCCAGGTTCGCTAACGCGCAAAAAACGGCTTAAGGCGCACGACATGGACGGACTTCAGGTCGTGCGCGGCGTCGCTGGGAAGTTTGTAATGCCGTCCGGGATGACCTCGTAGTCAACAGCGCCGAGACGTCGAAGAACCTTGTATGGCTCGAAGTCTCGCCGAAGGAGTTTTTCGCTAGCCCACGTCGGCGTATCGGCGTCCCAAACCCAAACACGGTCGCCGGGCTGGTATTCACGAACCGTCGTCGAAGATTGTAGCGACGGCTGTCGGTGTACTGCTGGGTCTTGATGCGCAGGCGGGCGAGCTGTCGAGCTTCTTCGGCACGTTGTAAGTAAGCGGCGGCGTCGAGGTTTTCTTCGTCGGTGACGTTCGTAGCATGGCGTCGAGCGTCGTCGCCGGGCTTCTTCCGTAGACCAACATGTACGGCGTCATCTGCGTCGTTTCTTGGACGGCGGTGTTGTAAGCGAAGGTCACGTACGGAGGACGGCGTCCCACGTTTTGTGCTCAACGTCGACAGTACATGGCCAGCATGTCGGCGATGGTCTTCTTTAGACGCTCGGTGATGGCCATTGGTCTGTGGGTGGTAGGCGGTGGTGCGGCGGTGGCTCGTCTCGCTGTATTTGAAGATCGCCTGAGTTAGGTCCGCAGTAAAGGCGGTACCTCTGTCTGTGATGAGGACCCTGGGGCGCCATGACGCAAGAGACGATGTTCTCCACGAAGAACTTGGCTACCTCGGCTGGCACTGCCTTTGGCAAGGCCTTTGTCTCGACGTAGCGGGTGAGGTAGTCAGTTGCTACGACGATCCACTTGTTGCCGGAGGTCGACGTCGGGAACGGCCCAGTAGGGTCCATCCCGATTTGCTGGAACGGCCGGTGAGGTGGTTCATTGGCTGCAGAAGTCCCGCTGGCCTAGTCGGTGGTGTCTTCCGTCGCTGGCAATCTCGGCAAGTCTTAACGTAAGTGGGCGACGTCGGCAGGAAGGCGTGGCCAGTAGTATTTTTCCTGTATCCTCGCGAGCGTGCGGGAAAAGCCGAAGGTGGCCAGCCGTAGGGTCGTCGTGCAGGGCCTGCAGAACTTCTGGTCGCAGTGCCGAAGGTACAACGATAAGGCTAGTTGGCCCGGGCCGGAGAGAAGTTCTTCTTTACGAGGACGTCGTTTTTCAAGAGAAATGACGCCAATCCCGCCTGAATACTTTCGGAAGCAACGGCGGTCCTACCCTGAGGTATTCCCCAAGGCCCCTGAGGTTCCGGGTCGGCTTGCTGTCGTCAGCGAAGTCGTCGGCACTTATGGTTCCCAAGAAGCAGTCATCATCGTGGTCGTCCCTGCGGCGGTTGCGTCTACGGGGGCACGAGACAAGCAGTCGCGTCGGAGTGTTTTCTTCCGGACTCTGTAAACGGACGGTAATGTCGAATTCTTGAAGTCCTTAGGCTCCACTGTGCGAGGCGACCTGAAGGGTCCTTCAAGTTGGCTAGCCAACACAAGTCGTGGTGGTCGCTCATAACTTGAAGGGCCGGTACGTAGATGTAGGGGCGAAACTTCGATTGTAGCCAGATGATGGCCAGGCACTCCTTTCTGATGTGGAATAGTTGATTCTGCCTTTGATAGCGAACCGGCTAGCATAACTGATGACCCTTTCCAATCCGTCGGTCTTCTGCACAAGGACAGCGCCGAGTCCTACGCTGCTTGCGTCGGTGTGGATTCGTATCGGCGGCTCGTCGAAATGCGCGAGTATCGGAGGCGTCTGCAGGCGTCGTTTCAATTCTTGAAATGCCTGAACTTGCGACGTTTCCCACCTGAATTCGACGTCGGCCTTCGTGAGTTGCGTCAGTGGCTCAGCGATCCGTGAAAATTCCTTGACGAAACGTCTGTAATAGGCGCACAAGCCGAGAAAACGGCGTACGGCCTTCTTGTGGGTGGGTGGCGGGAAGTCAGCGATGGCAGCTGTTTTCCGCGGGTCCGGGCGAACACCATTCTTGCATCAATGACCCAAAAACAAGAGCTCCTCGTACGCGAAGCGGCACTTTTCAGTCCAAGGTGAGTCCGGAGGTCTTGACCCAGCTTCAAGGCTGTTCGTCGAAGTTTGCAAATATTTCTCGTCTCCATCGTACGGGCCTCTGCCTTTGTATCCCTTATGAAAAGTACTTTGTTGTGTGACCTTCCTGCAAAGGCCGTGGTCGATAAAGTGGGAAACAATTCTTCTTCGTCTTGGTTTCATTTTATAACCGGTCTTGAAAAATCGACGAAAGTTCTTTTGCCATCGACCGATGACCTTGATCCAGGACGTCTAACGAAAGGGATGTCGTCTATCCGGGGAAGGGGATACACGTCCTTCTTCGTGACTTTGTTCAGGCGACGATAATCGACGCAAAAACGGAGAGTCCCATCCTTCTTCTTCACTAGCACCACGGGGGATGCCCACGGACTCTTCGACGGCTGGATGATGTCGTCGCGTAGCATTTCGTCGATCTGTTTCTCACGGCCTCCCGTTCCCTACGTCGAAATCCGGTAGGGGACCTCTGACGGAGTGGTCGAGCATTTTTTCTCTGTATAATGCGGTGCTTAGCAAGGGGCGTTTGTCGGACCCGCGATGACGACGAGAAACAGTCCTTGTTCTTCTGCAGAGGCATCGAAGCTGTTGCTGTTGGCGAGCGGGAAGACTTGGGTTACGTCGAAGGGTGGCTCAGTATTGGGGTAGTCGTCGTAGCTTCGTCAGAATCTGAAAAGGCAACACATCGCTGACGGCCAAGATTTCTTCGATGTACGCACTTGTCGTACCCCTTCTTAGGTGCCTGTATTCTTGGCTGAAGTTCGTTCGCACACGCTTACTTTTCCCTTCATGCAACCGAGGAATGCCCCTTGCGACGCAAATGTCCCGGTCTAGTAGCAACGCTGAATCGCTCTCGATGACACCTTCGGTGTCTCAGCTTTTTCGGTCTGACGGGAATTATGACGCTGGAGCGAGGCGGGATGGTAACTTGATCATCGAGCACGTTCAGGGCATGGTGACATGGATTCGTATCCGGCGGTGTCGTTTTGTCCGACGATAGGGTTATCGACTTGGTTCTTAAGTCGATGACGACGCAGTCATGGTTAAGAAATCCATGCCAAGTATGCCGTCCCTGGAGCAGTGTTGCAAGATTACGAAACTCGCAGGATACGTGCGATTATTGATTGTGACTCTTGCTGTGCAGACTCCAGACGGCGTTATTAGCTGGCCTCCAGCGGTACGGATTTCGGGGCCTTCCAAGCAGTCTTAACTTTCTTCAACTTCGTGGCGAAAGGCCCACTGATGACGCAATAGTCGGCTCCAGTATCGACGAGAGCGGAGACGTTGTGGCCGTTGATGAGAACGTCGAAGTCGCTAGTTCGTCGTCTTGCGTTACGGTTGGGTCGCGGCGTCGGGTCACGGCTGCGTCGGTTTGTTCCGCTGCTTCGACGTTGCGTCGTCAGGTCTTCTTCGGGCCGTGAAGTTTCGACGTCAGGGCTTCGTTCGGCTTGCGGCGTGTGCTTTAGATTTCGTTGCGGCGTTGTCGTCGGCGGCGGAGGATCTTCGGTAGTTCTTCGTACAGCAACCGCACCTCCATCGGTTGCTGCCCTTAGTTTTCCGGATACGGGCTAGGCGACCGGCCCCGGTTTGGGCCAGTGTACTGCCGGCGGTGCGGTGACATGTAGCGGCCGGGCGACGGCGAGCTGGAAGATCGTCGTTCTTGCCACTGTGTTCCGGTGAGGTAGTCGTCGATGTCGCGAGGCCGTTCGCCTGGCTGCGGGCGCGGCGCGTTAACGGCGAATCCGCGTAGCCCCATCTGTCGGTACTGGCATCGGCGGTACGTGTGGCCGGCCTCCCCGCAGTGGTAGCAGAGCGGGCGGTTATCAGGGGCGCGCCAAACGTCGGTCTTCCTCGGCGTGTATCGCTGGCCGGCTGGCGGGCGGTATGACGTCGGTGGTGGGCGGCGGTGGTGCCTCGCGGCGGAACAGCTGGGGCGGCGCGGCGTCTTGGCGTGGTCGAGGAGGGGGGGGCGTTGCGTCGGGCTGCAGCAGCATAGCTCATTGCTTGCAGCTGCGGCTGCGCTGACTCAGGGACGCCCAGGGACTGCTGGATTTCCTGTCGGACGATGTCTGCGATCGAGGCATCTTGAGCCTGGCACGACGAGAACATTCGACGAAGTTCTTCGCGCACTACGGCCCTTTATGGTCTCGCGCAGATCGTCGGAGCCGATAGCTTGAACCGCTTGTGCTATCTTGGGTCAAGCGGCGGTTGTATTGCCGGGTGCGCATTTCCAACGTGCTCTCGATTGTTGTGGCCTCGGAGACAAATTCCTGGACTGTCTTGGGTGGGTTCCGCATGAAGCCCAGCGAAGAGCTCTTGCCTTACTCCTCGCATGAGGAAACGGACCTTCTCTCCTCGGTCATGTTAGGGATCGGTGTGGCGGAAGAGTCTGGCCATTTCTTCCGCGAAGATTGTCACTTTTTCATTCGGGAGCTGGACCCGTGTCTCCAGTAAAGCGGCGGCCCCTTTCTTTTCGCACGACGCTTGTGAACGCTGCGAGGAAGCTGGTCCGGAAGATGTCCCACGTTGTCAGCGTAGACTCCCTGTTCTCGAACCACGTCCTGGCGCTGTCTTCCAAAGCGAAGTACACGTAGCGTAACTTGTCGCTGAGGTCCCAGTTGTTGAAGGCCGCAGTCCTCTCGTACGACTCGAGCCACGTTTCTGGGTCCTCACATGATGATCCCCGAAAGATCGACGGCTCCCTTGGCTGCTGCATCACGATCGCGGGCAGTGGCGCAGTGTCTGTCATCGTTGCCGCAGTCGTGGTCCTGGCCTTTCTGTTACGAGTGTTGTCGTGTAGAGGCCCGTACTCCGGTGCTAGTCCCTTGTGCCTCCGGCTAGCTCGCTGGTCGTGGTTTGCGTCGATGTCTTCTCCGCGCTGTGGGCTGGGTTCACGGCTTACGGGGGCGTCCAGAATCAGAACACGAACAGCCCCCCACCAGATGTCATGTTGTCGTGACGTCGACGAAGGTCAGCCAGGTTCAGCACGTCGAGATGAAACTCTGTTATTAGGCGAGCTTGTGGCCGGAAAATGAAACTTCAGCTACAGCAATAAATGATAGCGGCGACACAGGTCGACCGTCGTATAACTGACAAGGGGTAAAGCGCGTCGGCTTTTTATTTAAAGTCGCTATCGAACTTTCCAGCGATATCGCTGGTGGCGACGTTATCTCTCGACAAAGCTGGAACATTCGCGTGCGGCGCGCAATCTTAACAAAACGATCTACTGCAATCGGGAAGCTTCTCTAACACTGCTTCGCGGACAGCGTCGAGCGTTGATAACCGTCCTTGCTGGTCAAACCCGAATACATCAAAATAAAACAAGAAGTGGGCGTGGCAATATTCACGTGAGTATCACGTGACTCCAGACCCTTAATTATTTTTTTGCATTCTTCGACGCCGACACCGGTCTCGCGAAGTATGATGACGTCACAGAATGACGTCATTAATGACGTCATGTTACACTGAGGTTATGTGACTTTTGGTACGCCGACTGCACGTACATGCACGTACACAGGCACACGCATATTCACATGAGTATCACGTGACTCTAGACCCTTAATTACTTTTTTTGCATCCTTCGATGCCGACGCCGGTCTCGCGAAGGTATCGTCACATGCCGCCAAATCTCGAAGACGCCGGCAGTCAAGTTTCGCGTTTGATGAGACATCTAAGGCTTTCGCCTTAGTAAGGGCCTCATACCAGTTGGCTGATCTGTTCGATGGGCTGTGTATTCGTCAGGTGCACCAAGCGCGGCATGAAAGTCATGCCGTACATGATATGCATGTCCGAATTTGCATGTTAGGACCTGTCGTTTATGTTCTTTATACAGTCATGTTCATGCCATATCAATATGCTATATATCCAATGAATGAACGGCCGCGAGCGCACCATGAGCGTGGCATGTAAATCAGGCCGTACATGGCATACATGTCATGATTTTAATGCTATTACTTCTAATTTATGTTCGCAATACAGTCACGTTCGCATCAATACAAGTTTTGGTATCTATCAAACTAGCGAAACGGCTGCGAGCGCACCATGAGCGTGGAATGGTATGTCATGCCGTACATGACATGCATTGTATGATTTTGATATTACCCCCTGTCATTTATGTTCATCATACAGGAAATGTCACGCCATACGAATTTTGGCACATATCCATTTAATGACAAGGCCGCGAGCGCCCCAACGCAGTGGTCTTGTAATTCATGCTGGTACATGACATGCATGTCATGACTTGCGCGTTACGACCAGTCAATTATGTTCGTCCATACAAATCTTGTCACGCCTTACTAATTTTGGTATACATTAAATTAACGACACGGCAGCGAGAGGACAAGACCGTGGCATGTAAATCATACCGTTCATGATATGCAGGTCATGATTTTGATCTTATGACCTGTCATTTATATTCGTCATGCATTCACGTGATGCCACACCAATTTGGTGTACATCCCGTTAACGAAAACGGTCAAGAGAGCACAAAATCGTAGGCGCTTGATAGATAGATAGATAGATAGATAGATAGATAGATAGATAGATAGATAGATAGATAGATAGATAGGTAGATAGATAGATAGATAGATAGATAGATAGATAGATAGATAGATAGATAGATAAGGATGACCATGATTCTAATAAATATAGATGTCACTGCTATTATTAAAAAGCTACATTGCCATTTCGGATACTTTTCGTTTGAAAACCACTGAACCTAGGTTGCATATAATTAATTGTTGTAATTATTCTTGGTTACTAAGCAACGATAAAATAGACATAGAAAATCCATTATATGAATGGTGATCTATCGTCTTATCGTGACTATATACCTTGAAATACCATCTATACTATAGATGTGCTTCTACACTAAGAGCTGGCGCCCATAAATTTCAAATAAGTTGTTAGTTCTTTACTATTATTTTTACTATTACCAATTTCCTATACGTCAGCGTGATAATGTGCATCACATCTGTCAGACTTTTCTGAGTTTTAAACGTGATCAACATGCACTTTCTCATCAATTTAGCGAGACAGTCATTTTTACCCCTGTAGGGCTGCTTTCCCGCAGTAGGATTTAGGAAACCTCTTCGGGAAAAAAACCCAGCCAGCGTAATCATACCAAAATTGCAAGCACATGGAAAGGTTATCGTACTGTACTTGTCACTAGAGTGCAATTAGCGAATAAATGATCGTTGTGCTACAATTAACTTTGAAAAATCACCCCATGCATTTTTCAATGGATCCACGAAAGTGTCTTGGGAAAAAATCCAGCCGGCGAATTCAAACTAATTGTTATGTACAGCACAAGAACGCTGTCAGCGTTAAGTGCCTTAAGTGCAATTTGCGAATATTAAGGCATCCTTTAGTAATCAATTTTTAAAGAATGCTCCCCATAGCGTTACGCCGAGCGCTTCCCTTTAGGTTCGACTTTGCCGCAGTACTCGATGGCCCAGATTGCTAGACATGAATGCCAAGTTGCTCCAAGGTTCTTCAGTATGACGAGTTACCAGCTAATCCAACATTAAGTCCTAAACAGAAAGCTTTCGGAGGTGTGCATGTGTGTGTCTAGGGTGGGGGGGGGGGGGGGGGGGGTCTAGGGGGGAGGGGGCAACAATAACATCGACCGAGAAGGAAAATAGAAAAAGATGGCTTTCGCCTTCGAGTCATCTTTGACGAATGCATAAGGGACCCAGTGAGTTTTAGCAGAGCTGTTATGGTCGACGCTCGCCGTGTATCGTAGACAAAAAATTATCAACATCATGAACCGACACACGCTCAGTGACCGCCCAAGCATTCTGTACAGATGGTTAACAGGAAAAGCTGAAACGTGCCCACCAGCTCTGTGATCCAGCCTTTCGCGACTTAGTGCAAGCTTAGCTTTTTTTTTTTTTTCATGTAACTCCATGCCTCGTTCTCGTATCCATTCTCCGTGGAAGGACTGCCTCCAGAAATGCCCTTGCTTTCTTTTTCTTTTTTTATCACAGGTTCTTCCGCTTTGCAGCACCCTGGCCAAGATAATATACGCCTAGAATTACATCTCCTCTTAGACAAGGCGCGTGGATTCAACCTGAACATCTTGAAGGGAACGTTCCTTATACGCGAAAAATAGTTCACCGAAGCACTGTCGAAGCCATGGTATCTAAAGCCAACGTAGCGCCATCTTGAGAAAATTTCATGAAATGTACGTGACTAATATAATAGTAGGAAAGAAGATTACTTTAAGGGCTCATTTTTCTTTGTTAGACGCAATATTAATGAGAACTAACAGACAACATAACAGTAATAATTGTTAGGGTTTCACGTCCCAAAACCACGGTATGATTACGAGGGACGCCGTAGTGGAGGGCTCCGGAGATTTTGAACACCTGGGGTTTCTTTAAGGTGCGCCTAAATTTAGGCACACGGGCCTCAAGCATGTTCGCCTCCACCGAAAATGCGGCCACCGAGGCCAGAATTCGATCCCGCGACCTTCGCGTAAGCAGTCGAGTACCATAACCACTAGACCACCGTGGCGAGTAGTGTAGCACGTGACTATAACTGCGCGATGTGTGTACACGGGGCAGATAGTAGCCATTTTAGAAAAGGAACTCTCAAGGTGCTCACGCACCTCCGCACAGTTGACAACGCCAGCAGGACATCATGCGCAGGAGAGGATGTGGCTACACCTGGCCGGCACCAGGCGCCACCCATCGAACTCCGACACAGAGCCGCTACCGCGCATCAACCGCGGCGGCGGGAGTTCCCCCAAGTATGGATGCCCATTAATGACCGTACTACTTACAGGGCGGAGAACGGCGGGCATCGCCTGTACCCGCTTGACCGGTGGGTGTCCGGCGGTGGGGTTTGAACCCGCCACCTACCGCAGCCGAGCCGGACGCCCCTATCCATGAGGCCACGGCTGCGGTGAGTGCCGGGGCTTTTGTTATTGTCATTTGACTCTACAAGTAAAATAATCTGGTTCGATGCTTTTCGACAACTCTGCCTGGCTTGAACCGCATAAATCGTGGATCGCAGCTTATCTCCAAAAAATCTGTAGTATGCAGTGAGCTTCGCTCGTTTCATTTTAAAATCTAAGCGCGCGCCTCTCTGCGCCATCCACAGCGCCATTCATGGTCTTCCTCTTCTTCCTCGTATTGAAAGCATTGAGAGAAAAGGGAAGCTTCTTGATATTTTCCTATACTCCTTTCTTTTATTCTAATATTGTCACGTGGTCGTGACGTCGACGAAGACAGGAGTCAGCACGTCCGAGATGAAACTGTTTATTTGGTGGCCGAACTTGTGGCCGGGAAAGCAATACACTGATAGCGGCGATCAGAGCGTCGACCGTCGATCAACTCACAAGCTGTCAAGCGCGTCGGCTTTATTTCCAGCGATATCTCTGGTGGCGGCGTTATCTCTCGACAAAGCTGGAACATTCGCGTGCGGCGCGCAATCTTAACAAAACGATCTACTACAATCACTACATCGCGAAGTTTCCTCGTAGACTGCTTCGCGGACAGCGTCGAGCGTTGGTAACCGTCCTTGCTGGTCAAACCCGAATACATCAAATAAAAGAACAAGTGGGCGTGGCATTGCCCCCCCTCTGAAAAAGCATCGTCCCGATGCTTGTGAAAGAACAAAGAAGAGAAAAAAAAACAAAAACGCCTACATGAATAAATTACCAATAACAAGGAAAAAGTCAGTACCCAGGTTTCGCTAACGCGCAAAAAACGGCGTAAGGCGCACGACATAGACGACTTCAGGTCGTGCGCGGCGTCGCTAGGAGTTCGTAATGCCGTCCGGGATGACCTCGTAGGTCACGAGCGCCGAGACGTCGAAGAACCTTGTCTGGCCCTAAGTATCGTCGAAGAAGCTTCTCACTAAGTCCCGTCGGCGTATTGGCGTCATCAACCCATAGCACGGTCACACCGGGTTGGTATTCCATGTGGCGTCGGTCTGAAGGTTTGTAGCGGCGGCTGTCGGTCATCTGCTGGTTCTTGATTCGTAGGCGGGCAAGTTGTCGTGCTTCTTCGGCGTTCTGTAGGTAGGTGTCACGTCGAGGTTTTTCCTCCTCGGTCACGTTTGGTAACATGGCGTCGTGCCGGTTGCCGGCTCCGTCCGTAGACCAACTGTATGGGTATTCTGCGTCGTTTCTTGCACGGCCGTTGTACGCGTAGGTCACGTACGGAAGGATGGCGCCCCACGTCTTGTGTTCGACGTCGACGTACATGGCCAGCATGTCGGGCGATGGTCTTATTGAGACGCTCGGTCAGGCCGTTTGGTCTGTGGGCGTCGTTTCAGTTCATGAAATGCTTCGTCTTGCGCTGTTTGTCACCTGAATTCACGTCGGTCTTCGTGAGCTGCGTTAGTGCTCGTCGATCCGTGAAAAGTCTTTGACAAAGCGTCTGTAATAGGCGCACAAGCCGAGAAATCGGCGCACGGCCTTCTTGTCGGTGGGTGGCGGGAAAGCGGCGATGGCAGCTGTTTTCCTGCGGGTATGGGCGCACCTCCATTCTTGCTGATCACTTGACCCAAAAACAGGAGCTCTCGTACGCGAAGCGGCACTTTTGTGGTTTCAGGGTGAGCCCGGAGTTCTTGATTGCTTGAAGTACGGATTCAAGGCGCTGGAGGTGTTCGTCGAAGTTCGAGGAAAACACAACGACGTCGTCCAAGTAAACAAGGCAAGTTTGCCACTTCAAGCCAGCTAATACTGTATCCATGACTCGTTGGAAAGTCGCAGGTGCAGAGCAAAGACCGAAGGGCATGACCTTGAACTCGAACAGGCCGTCCGGTGTTATGAAAGCAGTTTTTTTCCCGGTCTCTCTCGTCGACTTCGATTTGCCAGTAGCCGGTCTTGAGGTTCATCGACGAAAAGTACTTCGCGTTGTGGAGTCGATCCAGGGAGTCGTCTCTCCGTGGGAAGAGGGTACAACGTCCTTCTTTGTGATTTTGTTTAGGCGACGATAATCGACGCAGAAACGTAGGGGTCCCATCTTTCTTCTTCACTACACCACGGCAGACAGCGCCCACGGGCTGTCGGACGGCTGGATGATGTCGTCGCGTAGCATTTCGTCGACTTGTTTCTTAAAACGTCCCTCCCGTTCCCGCGTCGAAATCCAGGTAGGGACTCTGACGAGTGGTCGGCATTTTCTTCTGTTATAATGCGGTGCTTAGCAAGGGGAGTTTGTCGGACCCGCGATGACGACGACAACAGTGTCCTTGTATTCCTGCAGAAGGCATCGAAGCTGTTGCTGTACTCGCGTTGTGGAGTCGATCCAGGGCGTCGTCTCTCCGTGGGAGAGGGTACACGTCCTTCTTTGTGATTTTGTTTAGGCGACGATAATCGGACGCAGAAACGTAGGGTCCCATCTTTCTTCTTCACTAACACCACGGCAGACGCCCACGGGCTGTCGGGGACGGCTGGATTATGTCGTCGCGTAGCATTTCGTCGACTTGTTTCTTAACGGCCTAGCCCGTTTCCCGCGTCGAAAATCCGGTAGGGACTCTGACGGAGTGGTCGAGCATTTTCTTCTGTTATAATGCGGTGCTTAGCAAGGGGAGTTTGTCGGACCCGCGATGACGACGAGAAACAGTCCTTGTATTCTGCAGAAGGCATCGAAGCTGTTGCTGGTTGGCGAACGGGAAGACTTGGGTTACGGTCGAAGGGTGGCTCAGGTAGTGGGGTAATCGTCGTAGCTTGCGTCGGGAATCTGAAAAGGCAAACGCATTTCTGACGGCCAAGATTTCTTCGATGTATGCAATCGCGTCGTGCCCCTGCTCAGGTGTCTGTATTTCTTGCTGAAGTTCGTTAGCATCAACGCTTCCTTTTCCTTCTATGTAACCGAGCAATGCCCCTTGCGACGCAAATTGCATGGTCTAGAGCAGCGAACGCTGGGCGCTCCTCGATGACACCTTCGATGTCTTCACTTTTTCGGTGCTGACGGGGATTATGACGCTGGAGCGAGGGCGGTATGGTAACTTGATTCCTCGAGCATGTTCAGGGCATGTTGACATGGATTCGTATCCGGCGGTGTCGGTTTTGGTCCGACGATAGGGTTATCGACTGTGGTTCTTAAGTCGAGTGACGGCGCCGTGATGGTTTAAGAAGTCCATGCCAAGTATGACGTCCCTGGAGCAGTGTTGCAAGATTACGAAACTCGCAGGATACGTGCGATTAGTGATTGTGACTCTTGGTGTGCAGACTCCAGACGGCATTATTAGATGGCCTCCAGCGGTACGGGAGTCTTAACTTTCTTCAACTTCGTGCGAAGGGCCCACTGATGACGCAATAGTCGGCTCCAGTATCGACGAGAGCGGTGACGTTGTGGCCGTCGATGAGAACGTCGAGGTCTCTAGTTCGTCGTCTTGCGTTGCGGTTGGGTCGCGGCGTCGGGTCACGGTGCGTCGGTTGTTCCGCGGCTTCCATGCTGCGGTCGTCGGTCTTCTTCGGTCCGCGAGATTTCATTGTCAGGGGTCTGTCTGGTTCGCGTCGTGTTCTGACGGTTTCGTCAACGGCGTCGGTCGTCGGCGGCGGAGGATCTTCGGTAGTTCATCGTACAGCAACCGCACCCTCCATCGTTTGCTGCCCTTAGTTTCCCGGATACGGGCTAGGCGACCGGCCCCGGTTTGGGCTAGTATACTGCCGGCGGTGCGGTGACAGTATAGCGGCCGGCGACGGCGAGCGGGAAGGTCGTCGTTCTTGCCAATGTGTTCCGGTGAGGTAGTCGTCGATGTCGCGAGGGCCGTTCGCCTGGCTGCGGGCGCAGCGCATTGACGGCGAATCCGCGTAGCCCCATCTGTCGGACTGGCAGCGGCGGTACGTGTGGCCGGCCTCCCCGCAGTGGTAGCAGAGCGGGCGGTTGTCAGGGGCACGCCAAACGTCGGTCTTTCGGGGGGCGCATCGTTGTCCTGGTCGGCGGGCGGTATGGCGTCGGTGGTGGTGGCGGCGGTGCCTGGCGGCGGAACTGCTGCGGCGGCGCGGCGTCTTGACGCGGGCGAGGAGGGGGGGGGGGGCGTTGCGTCGGGCTGCAGCAGCATAGCTCATGGCTTCCGGCTGAGCCTGCGGTGCTTCGGGAATTCCAAGCGATTGCCGGACTACCTCGCGGACTACGTCGGCGATTGAATCCACTTGATGCTGCGGCGGGGGTAAAAGCTTTCGCAGTTCCTCCCGCACGATCAGTCGAACCGTTTCACGCTGCAGGTCGTCGGAGCAGAATGATTGAACTTCTGCGTAAGCTGGCGTCGAGCGGCCATTGAATTGTCGGGTGCGCATCTCCAGCGTCTTTTCAATCGTCGTCGCTTCGGAGATGAATTCCTGGACCGTACTCGGTGGGTTCCGCATCAGACCCGCGAACAGCTCCTGTTTTACTCCTCGCATGAGGAAGCGAACTTTCTTGTCTTCCGGCATTTCGGGGTCGGCGTGCCGGAAGAGTCTGGTCATCTCTTCTGTGAAGAGCACCACGTTTTCGTTTGGCAGCTGCGAACGGGTTTCAAGCAGCGCTTCGGCCCTCTCCTTGCGGATGACGTTCTTGAATGTAGCGAGGAACCTGGTGCGAAATGTGTCCCACGTTGTCAGGGTTCGCTCTTGGTTCTCGAACCAGGTGCGAGCGGCGTCTTGCAAAGCGAAGTAGACATGCCGTAGCTTGTCTTCGCTGGTCCAGGCATTGAAAACGGCGACTCGGTCGTAGACTTCGAGCCAGCTTTCCGGGTCTTCGAATGACAATCCGCGGAAGGTTGGCGGCTCCTTGGGCGTCCGGAGAAGGATAGGCGCGGGCGGCACAGCGTCTGTCATCGTCGCTGTGGTCGAGGTCAGGGTCTTTGTTTGCCGGGTGTTTTCAGGTAGAGGCCCGTACTCTGGCGGTAGACCTTGTTGCCTGCGGCTTCCTCGCTGCTCGGCCTTGGCATCGACGTCTTCTTTGCGACTCGGGCTTGGTTCACGGCTTGACGGGGGCGTCGGGACCATGGAAGACCAGCACCTCCACCAGATGTCACGTGGTCGTGACGTCGACGAAAACAGGAGTCAGCACGTCCGAGATGAAACTGTTTATTTGGCCGAACTTGTGGCCGGGAAAGCAATACACTGATAGCGGCGATCAGAGCGTCGACCGTCGATCAACTGACAAGTGGTCAAGCGCGTCGGCTTTTATACAGGCGCTAGCGAACTTTCCAGCGATATTGCTGGTGGCGGCGTTATCTCTCGACAAAGCTGGAACATTCGCGTGCGGCGCGCAATCTTAACAAAACGATCTACTACAATCGCGAAGTTTCTCGAACACTGCTTCGCGGACAGCGTCGAGCGTTGGTAACCGTCCTTGCTGGTGAAACCCGAATACATCAAAATAAAAGAACAAGAGGGACGCCGTAGTGGGGGGCTCTGGAAACTTTAACACCTGGGGTTCCTTAGGGTGCGCCTAAATTTAAGCACACGGGCCTCAAGCATGTTCGCCTCCACCGAAAATGCGGCCACCGAGGCCAGGATTCGATCCCGCGACCTTCGGGTAAGTCGTCGAGTACCATAACCACTAGACCACCGTGGCGAGTAGTGTAGTACGTGACTATAACTGCGCGATGTGTGTACACGGGGCAGATAGTAGCCATGAATGAATAAAGAAAAAGGAACGCACAGTTGACAGTGCCAGCAGGACATCATGCGCAGGAGAGGATGTGGCTACACCTGGCCGGCACCAGGCGCCACCCATCGAACTCCGACACAGAACCGCTACCGCGCATCAACCGCGGCGGCGGAATTCCCCCAAGCATGGATGCCCATTAATGACCGTACTACTTACAGGACGGAGAACGGCCGGCATCGCCTGTACCCGTTTGACCGGTGGGTGTCCGGCGGTGGGGTTTGAAACCCGCCACCTACCGCAGCCGAGCCGGACGCCCCTATCCATTAGGCCACGGCTGCGGTGAGTGCCGGGGCTTTTGTCATTGTCATTTGACTCTACTACAAGTAAAATACTTTGGTTCGATGCTTTTCGACAACTCTGTATGGCTTGAACCGCATAAATCGTGGATCGCAGCTTATCTACAAATAAAATCTGTAGTATGCAGTGAGCTTCGCTCGTTTCATTTTAAAATCTAAGCAGGCGCCTCTCTGCGCCATCCAGCGCCATTCATGGTCTTCCTCTTCTTCCTCGTGTTGAAAGCATTGAGAGAAAAGGGAAGCTTCTTGATATTTTCCTATGCTCCTTTCTTTTATTCTAATATGAAACAACGCCATCTGAGTGTTTGTCAGCAAGTCAAATAATATTCTTTTTAATCTCAAATAAATTTGTACGACTGTATACAAAAGTCCTTACAATGAATACTTAAGCGTATGGAACTTTCATACGAGTACATGCGTGCCGCCGTCTCGCAGGACCATACGTCCACAACAAGGAATGACCATTGTGATGTCGTTCAAATTAGGTGCCGAATATGAGTTTTATTGAGATAGCAATTATATGGACACTTTCGGCGGGTTTTCGCCGTCGCTGTCGGTAACGCCATGATGTTCCGTATGAAGTCTAAATTGAATAACATCGCACGACTCGCGCGTCGTGTGCCTCTAGATACCAGATAAGCGTGCGAAAGCTGCCGTCCATGGCTCCTCAAGCAGAGAGGAACACCCCGCCAGTCTTTTGTCGCACTAAAGGCGCAAGGAGATAGGAGCCGGAGGTGTGGCTGCCTGCCTGCGGGAGGAGATGCGCAATTTGACTTAATGGGCGTGGGCGCATGCGTATCTCTAGAGGAGATCAGTAGATGACTCATAGCTTTGTACGTGTTGTGGTCTCACCGCAACGTTGCATTGAAACTGCAGCGACCGCGTCTCCTAAAGGAGTGTGTGAGTGAGTGTGCCTTAATTCGTATAGCATTCCAATTTGTTGCTCTCGCATTCATTGCTTCGCCCTTGCGTCGAAACTGCGAGTTTTTATGGAATAGAACTTTGAGTGAAGTAAATGGCGATTGGAAGGCGCGCAATGTATTTCAAGTGTTATGCGGCGTCTGTTGTTGTAGCCGACATGTATTTAATTTAAGAGCGTTTTAGAGGCACAGGTTATAATACAGCTTAGGTTGCGGTCGCACAAAGAAAGCGCATTTTCTTGGACGGATTTCTGGGCAAAGTGCGAAACAAACTTGCTAAGGATATGAGTTACCTCAGAACTTTTTAGGCGTTATAACGGTCGCAGCAGGACTTAGGGTGAATGACATGTTGGAAAGGCCAGCACTATAGCGGATAACATTAACCTTTGACTAAGATAGTGATAAAAATAGTCTTCATGATTGCCACTTGTGCTTGATGCTGCGGCCACATACCTTTAATTTCTTATTATGCACAAAGACCATTGTACATGAAGTCGTTGTTCGAAAGCGAAACGTCACATCGCTGCCGATGTTCCGCTTTTTGCAGATGTGGAGTGCAAGTGGCCAAAAAGAAAGCTCTGCATACAAAATATAACTCCGTATTCAGTTGAACACATATCGAACAACGATATTGCGAATTACAGGTTAAAACGAAATAAATACAAATTTCTGTTGGTCACTCTTCATTTCAGTGACGTTTATTCTTTTTACAAGGAAACCGAAAACGCGAGAGCTGCCGCGATATCGGCCGTAACAAATAAGTACTTGGTTCGCTCTAGGCTCAAAACTGGAGCGTTAGCGTAAAAAGCAAGATAAATATTGGAAGAGAATTCGCAGTTCACAATTAATATTTATTGAGTCTTAACATTAAAAGTGTGGTTAAAAAGGTAGCGGAAATTTTGATCATTCGGCGCAAAAAGAAAGCGCATTTGACTGGTTGCGTCACCTAAAACGTTATAGGTTGAAATTCCACAAGGGGACAGGTAAGGAGTACCTCCTTTATAAGGGGCTTTAAGCCTACAGTAATGCGTTTTTTATATCTCACATTTTTGCGCGGGCCAGATTGCCGTGTTGTTAGAGCCGATTTTTATCTCTACTGCAACGAATATCTGACATAACGAATGAACGAAAGAAGGGGGAATTTAAGGGCTCATTTTTGCTTTGTTAGACAAAACATTAATAAGAACCAACAAACAGTCAAGCCAAGGAAAGTTTTTTATTTTTTAGCCAGATATTTTTATTACCAATAAATAAATAATTACTGAACTTTTCTAGCCGAGTTTTCAGTTCTTGCCGGAATCGGTAAAATATTAACTTGAAGTTGTAGGCAACCTCAAATAACCTCAGAATCAAGCATTTATTATGCGCTGAAATCTCCCTGGTTGTTTTTCTCGGGCAAAACAACCAGAGAGATTTCAGCACAAAATAAATGCTTGATTCTAAGGTAATCTGAAATGGCCTGCAACTTAAAGTCAATATTTTACCGATTCTAGCTAGAATTAAAATCTGGCTAATTGAGGTTGATTGAATAATTTATTAATAATTAAGAATACATATTTATGTGCACATGGCTACCACTAATATAAAGCAGGCAGAACTTTCATAGAACGCTTGGGATTTTTTCTTTAAATCTTGGTCCGAGTTATCTGGGACACCAGGTATAAGAAGTTTCTGTGTGATAGTGTACTGCATTGATGCGTCCTAGCATATACTCTATCGCTCTCAACTACCAACGCCGAAGTGTAGATCATTCAGTATGATAATTTATCAGTCTCATTTGTTCGTCTTGTTGTTTTCCGTTTTTTCCTCCCCTCTCAACAACGAAGTTAAGGTGTCCTGATACCCCACAGTGGATGTGAGCCATATTTAATAAGTGAACAGGAACAAGTTCCCTCTTCAGCACACGCACTGAAAACTGGCTTCGCCGCACTAAAAATCTTGCTGCGAATAGCCCGCTCGAGTTTCTTGATTTCTTGGAGTTGGGGGGGGGGGGGGTGCGTATGGTGAGAAACTGTGGCCACGGCCATAGGCGTACGCAGAGGGCTGACACGCCACCCCCCCCCCCCCCCCCGCTCATCTCCTCCTGTCATCTCAAAAGGGTGCCAAGGCCCACACCTTTACTAAGTACGGCATGTCCTGGCAGTGTAGGAAGTGCAAGTTATGGCCGTGGGAGTTTTTGAATGTAACGGCCGAGAAAACCCACTCATGTTGCATTCAAAGAACTGTTTACTTTCCACCTTTGCCGTCTTAAAGGCGGGGACCAAAGGCAGGCCTTCGTGAGGAGCACGTAATTGAACCCGACGAGTAACGGGAAGGATCCTGCGCACGGCTATGCCTCTGTCCCAGACGTGTTCATCGCTCCCTCGCTGTCGATAAAGGCAAGGGCTTCATAGTGCTGCTAGTGCCCAACAGTTAAACCGGGTGGATGGATGGATGGATTGATGGATGGATGGGTGGGTGGCATAGTGGGTGCATAGTGGGTGCTTCGCTACTTCAGAAAAATTACGATTTATGGCATGGTGGGTACCTTGCATGTGTACTTGTATTAGTTGTCCCAAGAGAGTCTACAACGGGCTCTAAAGGCCGCTCTTCCAGCTTTCGCTGCGACTGTGCTGCGTGTTCTGCGCAGGCCTGGCGATTTTTTATCAGAACAGCGCTCTTGCACATAACAGAATACACTCAATGACGTGCTGCTTCTGAGATCGTGTTCGCTCCCTTGACACAAAGCACTGAGCCCGCTAAAAAAGATCTTAATTGATTTTTGGGAAAATAAACACTATGTCTTTGAAGGGTATACTGGTTTGTGCTAGTTTGTAAAATTCATGGTACAGTTTCTTCCGCACCTCTGAAGAACGTGGGAAGAACGTGTTTTACCACTGTCCCACTTTCTTAAGAGGAGGGAAAGTAACTATATCACAAATGCAATGTTTTTTTTTTTTATGATTACGCTAACTTCAAGTTTTTTGCATACAAAACAAAAGCCGCTACGCACCATGACGGAAGTTTTTTTTTTCGTTCCGGAACAGAAACGGAGCGGAACTTTTTGCGGTGGAATGAAACTAAAACCGAAACGAAAAAAATTCGGCAGATCCCACGTACCGTGGGAGTCCATTGACTAAACTTTCTTTAAAGAGAAGTGGCGACGATTTCTTACATAAGTGGACAGCGCAGATTCATGCCGACGGGCGAAGTGTGTCTACTGTTTATCCGGTAGCGTTGCTATCACATTGTCGAATGTAATTCGCACTGTTAGGCGGTAAAAACAAGTATTGCTAAGTAAACATATTTTTGTTTGAAAAAAGAAAAGCTAATCGCTTAGTCTGACGGAATGCAGTCCCTGAACGCGATGGTGGTCAAAAGTTACATCTTCAGTCACAACAGAGCACTAAGTGCGGTTGGAAGCTGCGTTTGGGACCGATGCGCTAAAGGGTTTATTTCGTCGAAAGCTGCTCGAATTGCGCAGTCGTTCGCAACGCGTACGCGGCAGTTTCTCTGCGTGCGAACCTCAGTCGCTATGTGACTGAGCAGTCTTTTGTCCTTCCGGTGTTAAAGAGGTCCGCTGGTCGTCTGGGTCAGCACCGGCTGGCGTGGACTGCTCGTAAGTCGTAGAAGATTCTTCCACCGTGATGAGCGAGGTGTCTGCTTCCCCGACGTTCAGTTCGTGGTCCGGTCCGGCATTGTCGTCTCGAGCACTCGTTTTCAAAGCGCGTCGTCGGGGCCTCTCGTCGTCCTCGCCGGCCTCCAGAGTCCCGCCGGTGCCCTGCTGCTCGACGGCGCGCCTTCGCGCGTCCCCGCGCACAACGTGCACCGCCGCGATCACCAATAGGAGCGTCGCTACGCTGAGCACCGTGAGGAGCGCGTAACGCGACAACGCCACGCGCCAGCGCATGTCGTCCTGCGACTGAGGCAAGTACCTCTCGGTTGCGGCGCTGCGCCCACGCCTCCGGCGGCTGGGACGTCTGCCTCCGGGATCCCCGTCGCGCGCAGTTTGGTCCCGATCGCTCGAGGTCCCGTCTCGACCTCCAGGTTCGGCTCGCGTCGTGAACGTGCCGACGTAACGTTTCACGTGCTCGGTGAACCAGGACGGCAGCGCGAGCATGCGGTCGGCGGTGGCCGAAATGGCAGCGCCGTGGGGTCGCTGCTGCGTGGTCGGTTGTTGCGTTTGGCCTCCGGTCTCCTCCGAGTTTGACGTGGACGACGACGACGACTCGCTGTTGGCGCTTGCGTCGCTGTTGTCCGAGGGCTCGGCGATGTCGACTGGGGCCTCCTGTTCGGTCTGCGGCGTCTCGATTTGCTCTGAATCCGTCTTGAACCTGATCGTCTTGTTCGGGTGCGCCTTCGGCGGCTCGAACAGGCCCGGTCTAGGTTTCAGGATGCCCGCTGGCTCTGAGGGCCTCGGCGGCGTTGACATGGTCTCGCTCCGCGACCGCTTCATGGTTGAGAATCTTCTTGTTCTTCTTCTACTACTCGGCGTCCTTTGAACTCACGCACGCACCTTGTGCATCGCAATGGTGGTGATGGTTGAAACGGGCTAGGCGTGCTCTGAGCGATGTCACTCCAGCAACAAAATTTTACACTACGCTAATGCACACTTCCTTATTATTCCTATCGTAACCTTTCTAAGTTAGTCATGTATGTAAGGTAATTTAATGTATTCGTTGAATAACTTCATCAATGTTACTGTAATTTCATCACATGTCTCACTCCTCAATTACACTGAGCTCATAAATTTTGTTGACAAACAATATCGCCCGATTATTGTCCCATCCCCCACGTGGATACGTGCCACACCATCATCGTCATAACCGTCACCATGACATTACAACAGCTTGATTGGCACACTTTCGTCATCATAACGGCGAGAGAAGCCACGGAAAGGCTTTACTATTCCATTCAGGCATTGCTACTTTGATAACTGGTTAGAGTCTGCGGAACGTATTCGAATGTTCAGCGTGTCGCTGGAAAGGCTTGATGTTGAGCGCCAAGTGGAGTTTACTTATTCAATTCCACTGATGCGATGCGAGACACAGGCTGCATGCCTCACATTCGTAGTCGTGTACATGAACCCGCTGCATTAGCAGACACACCAGACCCAGTACCAGGCCCTGCCCCCCCCCCCCCCCCCCCCCCCGGAATTTCGATGACACATGGTGTTTTATCGAAAATAAGTCATGAAAATAGGCGTTTTTCTCAAATAGTCAAGGTTTTTAGCAAGCCCCCCCCCCCCCCCCCCGAAAAAAATTCCTGGCTACGGGCCTGCCCAGTAACCCCACCCCTCCTTCCCTCCGTTTGCCGCCCATCACAAAATGAAATATGTTATTCTTGTTTTCATTGATAAGAGAAACATAAATAGCGTAAGGAATACAAGGAGAGTACATCCAGCATTCTAGAATGCATGAGCAACTAGAAATATCCGCCTTGTGCAGCGCTGAAAAAAAAAATGCGGTGAGGAGAGCTTCCGCAAGGTGTCGTAACTTTCGCGAAGCCATTCAACTTTTTCTGGTTCTTGTCCTAAAGCACGAATGCAAAACGACGTACATTTTCAGGCTTCTTCATCGTCAGTTCAACTGATATGTATGAGCTTCGATGTAGTGATCACAAAATATTGAAAGCTACAAGAATAACGACAGTGCACGTGTGACTTCATGCGGATGTATAAGCCACGCTTCGTGAAGTAAGACCAAAGCAGCCCGCGAAATATTGGAAGCGCTTTTAGGGGCGAAGCTCCTTAAGGCGGCACCCGTTTGTCCCTCGTAGTCGTAGTCGTAGTGAGTAACCAGTCTTACGCTTTGACCTCCAAGGTGGTGCCGGTGGGAGATTTTTCCTGTGCGTTGTTGAACAATAAAAAATTCGCAGCGTTAGCTAAAAGCCGACTTCTTCTGTCTCTCATTCCCATTAGCAGCCATTCTTTACCTCCAAGGTAGTGCCTGGTGAGATTTCTCCTGTGCGTGATTAAACAATAAAAATTTTGTTCAAAACGCCGTTGATTGATGAAATAAACCAACGAAAGACGCCAGATGTTCTGTAAAAGCAAAACGAAAGAACGCCAGATGTTTCTAAAGCAAAACGAAAAGGCGCCAGCTGCTTAACGAAAGACGCCAGATGTTTTCTAAAGCAATGGTTTTCTAAACAATGAAAATTCACAGCGTACATGTAAAATTAAAGTGAGCTGCAAGTCGTCATAACTCATCGAACCTTTAGTATAAACGCGCCCGATCTCACGTCGGTGATGATGTACTGGGCAGAATTCACGGAAGATTCACGGTTTACCGATGAACCTCCGCAGCTTCGCCCACTCATCATCATTCACTCCGTGGATATGCTGTGATTTTTTTTTAGAAAGAATGAGAGATGAAAATTGCGTAAGTGACGCATCAATAAGTTTGTGTTACTTAAAATTGTTATCGGGAAAGTATTTGCTGGTATTAGATATACGAGATGAGAGCGCATGCGCAACGCGCATGTGTTTTGGAAAGTGCTCTTACATGTCCATCGTCTTCAAGAGCTGAAAGTGCGCGCCCTTTGTGAGTCCTCTTTGAGTCGTGTTTACTGCAGTAAGCCTATAATTAATACTGTACGTACACCAACTTTCCGAACAGCAAGTCACTACTTGTCCATTGTTGCCGTGTTTGCGATAGACTGCAGGCCCACAAGTATGTTGAAAAGAAAGAAGCTTTCACCAGCGCGTTCTAGCTTGCGCGTGCTGCCAGAATCCTCGTGGCCACGTTCACCAGGTTAGTTGTTCAATCCCAGAAGAGCCAGGGTTTAACAGCTCTAGAGTCCGCCGCAGCTGGACGTCCTGTTCGATCGACGCCTCTCGCAGCAGGGTAGGCGATACAGCTATCTGTGAACTCTTCCGAGGCTTTGCGTTCTCCTTTACATCCCGGAGGCGAGAGAACTAGGCCTTTCAAAGGCTCCATAGCGAAGGCTGTCGATAATGGACGATACGACACACAAGAACCTTTCCTATTTGCGGCAGCGTCCTTTACGGCTGCCGGGCCGCTCCCTGGACCGTATGTTGTTCCCGAACTGCCCGCTGTTCCCCGAACTAGACAACACACAGCTCTCCCAAAGTGACGCTGGACGAACGGAAAGCGCCGGACCATCCGAAGTGAATTTCGTCAGTGAAGCTCCTGTCGCCGCTACACAGGCGACAAAAGAAGAGCCAGCGGCAAAGCCTCCAGCCGTCAAGACTGTGCAATCGTCCAGCGATCCGCTGCCTGCAGGGTCTCCTACCACGATCCCGAAAAAGGACAAGAAGAGGGCGTCGCTGAAGCCAGCGATCAAGAAACGTTTGCCAGTCAAGAGCAAAAAGAGTTTTTCTTCTATCGAGGAGAAGAGTTCACCCGTCGAGAGCAAGAAAACTACTTCAATCGAGAACAAGAAGAGTTCGCCAGTTACGACAATGGAACCGGCGGACCTGAAAAGCGAGGAAAGCTCCGAGGAACACGACGAGTCGGAAGAGAGTCTCGAAGAGTCCGGCGTGACTTCCCACGGCGACGCTGCGTCCTCCAGCGACCCAGGAGATTACGAATCGTCGTTCAAGTCGAGGAAGGGCCTCAAGGAGGAGCAGAAGAACGTGCCGGCCGCGGTCTTTGCATTTGTATCCGTGCTGATCGTCTCCTTCCTGGTCATGGTGGCCCTTCTGGTGGTTCCGAGAGGGAGCGGCCGTCATAACGATGCCCATGACATTGAACCACTGCGACCGGCGGAAGACTTCGGACGGAAGAAGGGACGAAGTGGCACCGAAGAGGCGAGGAAGGAAGAAGAGGCAACGGGAGATCTCGTCACGTCGCTCCCGCAGACGACGTCGACCCGCAAGAGATATTTCAGCCTTGCCGGCTACGGTGACGCCAGCGCGCCCGACGGGGATGCGACATCCGTGGAGTGCGACACCGAGTCGTGCCGATGGGAGAGCCGGCTGGTGAACGACATGCTGAACGTGACGGTTGACCCGTGCGAAGACTTCTACGCGTACGTCTGCTCGTCCGCCTGGGAACGTTCCAGTGACGACCTTCCTTACAGGGCGGCGGGAAGGGCCTTCCTGATCAACGAGATCACGAGGTAACGTCAGTTCTGACGAAATTTGATGGTATACTGGTATCAAACAGGATTTAGCGCGTGCGTAGCAGTCACACTGTATCGCACGTGTAGCGCAGCTAGCACTGAAAAGAAATCGCAAGCGGAGTGTCACATCTGCCAGAGCAGCATAAGCTTAGTCAAGAGGTGGGTGCATGCATGTGCACACATACGAATGCACGCACACAGAGGAGTCGGGTGCTTCACTTGTGATACGTAACAACCTTATAGAGTCAAACCTATATGTTCTCATAAGCTAGTCAGTTACAGCAAACACGGCAGTGCCTCAACGCAGCTAGGCACAGCAACGCTTTAATGTTTTATTGTTTGACTTTATGCTGCTCCAGTCATAGGCGTGCACACGGGGGCGGTGCTCCCCTCCCCTAATCACGTGAAGTGGGCGCTAATTCTGCACCATACCTTTAATCACACGGACCTACCACGCCATTTTTATGTGCATGGGCAAAGCATGCTTTTTGACACTAATGATGACCGAGGACACCTAATTACATTCAAACAACTGCTTGCTAACTTTACCTCCGGAAAGCCAGGGACCAATGACAGGCTGTTGTGAGAAGCACGTCATCGCTTAATTTTCATGTATGTACCCATGGCGGAGCTTTTCTTTCTAACTCGACCAGGGGGGGGGGGGGGGGGGGAAGGCTGCGGTGTAATGTTCCCTCCTCCGCCTAATGGTGTACACTGCGCACGCCTATGGCTACAGTATACACGGGGGAGTGTGTAAATTATTGGTCGGTCTGATAAGTTGCTTATGCACTGTGAGAGTTCACAAAATGCAATTGACAGCTCAAAGCGGCCAAAGAGAGCCGACAGACGGCATTATGCTTGCGCTTAGCTCTGCCCTCTTACCTCACGCTGCGCCGATGTGAGGTAAAATCTCGCATGTAGCTACACTTCCACGTTTTTTAACCATTTACAGCAACAACTGATTTCATGATAACGATTGTAGTGTTATCGGTTCGCAGGATGCTGTGACATAGACATGCCATGAACGCCTGAGGAGCCCGCAGTAAGACAACCGGTCGACACTGAACCCAAACAACTAGCTTTATTCTACTCCGTACATCTAGGAGAAGGCGCCACTCATTAGCACAATAGTAAGGACCTCTACAACAATGAAGACCCAATGATTTACTTGCCAACGCCAGTGGTTTGTTAGAAGCAAATGCAGCACTTTAGTTACATATCTTCCGTTCAACTATGATGACCTCAAGACCCATCGAAATTGTGTAATGCAAAATGGTCTACTATTTGCGCGTTGCCTAAACAGACCGCTCTGTCAGTGATGTAATCGTGGAACACATTCCAGGTACCTCCAGGAACACGCCCATTCGGTACCATCCGCGGCCACAAAGGACGTCAGTCACGGCAAGCACAACTTCCTTGACCACTCTAGCATTGTGCTGAGCGGGTGCCTGAAGAACGCGGTGCCCAAAGATGTCCACCAGTGGGATGGAATCAGAGGCCTGCTCAGGGACGTCGGCCTTGAGGACTGGCCCTACGTCGAACCGCCACCGCAACCTTTTCAGCTGGAAAGAGTTTTGAGTCTCATCGATCGGCAGATGGCTGTGTTTCCTATCGTCTACGTCTTTTTGCGGAAGCTTTCAGATGACGGTGACTACGTCCTCCATCTGGATGCACCGAGGGACTTTCTTTCCGTGCAGTACACGATGCAGAAGACAAAGGCGTCCCTTCCTTACAAGGAAATAATCCGGCAAGTTTTGACTCTGTGGAAGACACTGCCACGTAGCGGAACTCTGGCCGATGACGTCACACGCTTTGAGGCGCAACTTTTCGAGGCGTCCAAGCCCATCCCCAAGCCACTATGGAAGAAAGACGCCGTCCACAACGTGAAGGAATTCCCGAAGCTTCCGAACTTCCGCGTGGACGTCTACCTTTCGCACCTGCGGAAACGCCACGCGGATGACGTTGTGGTTCTCAACGAGGCGTACGTCAGGAACCTCTCGGCCATCTTGCCCAAGCCCACTCCCCGGACTATCCTGAATTTCCTCGGCTTCAGCGTCATCGCGCACGTGGCTCCGCTTCTGCCAGAAGAATCGATCCCTGGAGAGCTGGTGCGCATGGGCTATCCGAGCTTCCAGCACCGCGTGAATCCCAGGGTGCAGGGCTGTTTCCATTTGGTCAACCGGCTTTACCCGCATGGCGTCCGGTGGATATTGCGGGACATACTGGCCAAGACTCCCGACCTGGACCGTCAGTGGGCCGTCACGACCAAGAACATGGTCTCCTCGCTGGCGCACACCTTCCACGAGGGCACCGTTTGGATGCAGAGCCTAGACGTTGCCGACGCCGTCAAGCGGCTCAAGACTCTGCAGGTGGGCTACCTCGAGGGCCACGAGCGCGAAGAACAACTCGACCAGTACTACGCCCCCACGAACGTCACCTACGCGACGAAAGATCTAGTCCGACACTACGGAGAGCTGCTCGCAAGTAGCCTGCACATGTACTGGAGGTCGAGCAAAGGCGAAGACAACTACGACGCGCGCCACGACACGCGCTCGGGCGACCTTGACGCTGCCTGGACGCGCGCTCCGGAATCGACGTCGGGCGTGTACCTGACGTCGAGTGGCGTATCCTCCGCGGCGCTGGTCGCGCGAGCCGCGTACCCGTCCACGCTGTTCCCGCTACTAGCGGCCGACGTGACGCGGGCGCTGTTCTCGTGCTCTCTCGACGACCCGAAGTGGTCCAGCTGGACTCTGGACCGGTTCGGCGAACTGCAGTACTGCCTGCTGAAGCGCTACAAGAGCGGCGTGCGCAGGCTTCGCGTCTCCACGAGGAACGTCCGCTACTTCCTCGCGGAGATCCTGGCGGACAACGCTGCGGTCAAGCCCCTGATGGCCGCGTTCCAGCGTTTCTCGCACGGAACGACTCATTTTGGTTCCGACGGACGGCGCTTCTCTAACCGGATGGTGTGGCGGCTGTTCTTCGTCAACTACGCGTCCGGATTCTGCGTACCCAGGGACGAAGCGGCGCAGTTCGACGAGCGCATGCGCCACCGTCTGAGCCTGCCGCCGAACGTCCGGGTGAACCTGGCCCTCATGGATGTGAGGGAGTTCCGGGAAGCGTTCAAGTGCACGCAGGAGTACGGTTCGCCGCAGTGCCCCGTGTGGAAGCGGAAGGGTGACGGTCATGGCGGGAACTTGGACGCGGCCTGACGCGCAATGCGTGCACTGCTCGCGGCACACGCTGCAGTTTGATCGCGAGCAGGAGACTTCTGCGACGAGAGCTACGAGTCGCGCGCTCGTGTCATTGCGCTCGGTTGTAGCGCCAGCACTAGCTGCGCGGCGCGTCTATGAAACGCTCGTCGTGATTTAACATTGTTAAGTTTTATTTTCTGCCCGGCGACCTGCTGCGTTAATAAACGCGACTGCGTTTATAGGGCACCTGGAGTCTAGTCTTCCATTTGTCCACAGCCTCTGCGAGAACGGTGGCGTTTCTTGCTGCCGCTTGAGCGTTTGACGAAACCAGAGTTAATGCTCATCGACTGTGGTAAAGTTTGCGAGGTTGAAGTTTGTTCGGTTTCAAAAACGAACATTAGGAAAGAGGTTGTGGTCGTATGTGCGGGACCATCTACACGCATTTATTAAAGGGTACTGACACAAAAATTTTAGCCTAGCATTTTTTTTTTTTGCTGCAATGTGTTACTGGGGGCCTGTTAGTCGTAACACGGCACATTGTTTGCTGCAGCGTGCGACAGATAATTACATGCTCCTCATTACCGACCAGTGTCGAATTCGGCTTGAAAAACGACTAGGGTGGCAATGCGGGCTTGTTGGTTCATCATACTTAAAAGAGATAGCGCAGAAAGACACGGACACAAGAAAGAAACAAACAAGCGCCAGTGTGTGTACGTTTGTTTCTTGTGTCCCTGTCTTTTTGCGCTATCTCTTTTAAGTTGAAAAACGATACAGCTCCGGGTGCAACTATCACCACCTAGCGGGTGCAGCGCTCGACACGTCAGCAGATAGAACTGTGACGCACTTCCGCGGGGTTCGCGAGCAGCCGTCTGGAGCGAACGCGGCAAAAAATGGCGGCTATGACGTCATCATGACTTGTTGCAGCGTGGTCACGTGAGGGAAGTAGGAGGATCACCGAGTGTCACCTTTGAGGGTGTCAATAGCGCGAGAGTGTCGATCACTCACGCAAACTTAAAAATTCATTTTAAATATCTTCCAAGCTATATTCTCTGTTGATATTTTGCAGATGATACACGCATGTTCACGGGAATCGATCCCGCAGGCTATCTCGGCCGCGTGATTTTGTGTCAGTACCCCTTCAACATATTCGAACGGGCTGATGAAAAGCAATTCCCAAGAAAGCCATAACTAAAGTGGCATTACATAGAAAAAGGATTACTTGCTTTGGGGAAATTGAAGAATACCTCGGCTACTCTATTCTTCTATGAACCTCTACAGGTATGAATGATTGAATGAACTAGACATAGCATTAAATGAAATCGAAGGCGCTGAATTTTTTTAACTATGTATACCCCATCCGGAACAAAATACCTCATCGACAAAAACCTGTATTACATAAACTGTCACTACTTTTGTAACGGAAATTACCTGTGATCGGAGGCTATACTATCCAGTGTGTCGGAACGGAACGAAAACCAAAAAAAGAAACAAAAAAAACGATATTTTCGATCGGAAAGAAAACGTAACCGAAACTTTATCTATTATTTCGTTCCGGAGTGAAACTAAATTTTTTTAATGGTTTTTCGGTTCACGAGAAAACTTGGCAATCCGGAACAACTGAGGTCATGCAACGTGAGCAATTATGCATATCTCAGGGTACAGTATCAGCGCGTACTTCAGGCAGGAATTCCAAAGAAAAGATACGTTGAAATTGTGCGCAAAACGAAAACAGTGGCAACCAGAGATGTTTATATTAACGCAAGTGGACTTTTGCGCACCTGTCACGCAGGCCAGCGTGGAGGGGGCATTGTGGCGGCGCTGAAGTTTGTTACAGCGAAAGCTGTTATGAGATCACAGCAGCTGATTTTGGCACCATAATTGTCCGCCGCCGCTGGTGTCCGCAACTGCCAACGCATGAAATAAGAAAAAATGAAATGAGAAACATTTCTATGATCAGATGGAATTTTTACCCGCGCCCTCTGCGTGGCAGTCGAATATTATGCCACAGTGCCACGCTGGTGCTTGTAACTCCTTCGCAAAAATACTCTATGTAGGTGACATTTCGGGCAAGCAATCGTGTTAACATATGTAATATAGCGTGGCAGAAGACGAAAATAACAACCTGGCGTCACACAATGCGAATTGCGCAACGAGTCAGTCGTTGAATGCTTCCAACCCGTTACAAAGGCCTCAGCCATAAATCTTCATCGTCATCAGCTGCAGCACAAAGTGCACATAATGCCTTACAGATGTGTAGTGGGTGCTTCGCTACTTCAGAAAAATTGCGGTAATATATAGCGTAGTGGGTACCATGCAGTGACGTAGCCAGGGTGGGGCACACCGGGCCCGTGCCGCCCCCCCCCCCCTGAATTTTTTTTTGCTATGGCATACAGAGCCCACAATGACACTTGACCACATGTGCCTGCCCGGCCCTCACTTCAAATCAAAGAGGTGCCCTCCCGCCCCTCGAAAAAATCACAGCATATTCACGGGGTGAACGATGAGCGGGGCGAAGCTCCGGAGGGAATCATGGGTAAACCGTGAAACTCTTCCGTGAAATTCGCCCGGTACAAACACATTGTATATATTAAACATCAAACTTTTATTGTACTGTTGGTTTACGTGGTCCCTTCATTATCACCGCTTTGTGCTCGGTGAAATGCAGGGAAAGTGTCCGCTCCCGAGCGAAAGAGAAAGCGCGCCAAGAGCGAGCGCCTTCTGCCTCCATCCGGCGACTCCGAGCGAAAGCGCGCCAAGAGCGAGCGCCTTTTACGATCGCAGGCATCCAATGACATGCGCCATTCGCATTATACAAGCGCCATCTGTCATCTTTAAACAGCAACTCTAAGAAATACATGAAACGCCATCTAGTGAGCAATTCATTAAACTAGAGCTGGCTACATACATACATACTACTACTACTACAGAGGAGGGAACGACCCACACCCTAAGGAGCTTCGCCCCTAAAAAATTTCTGCCTACGCCCCTGGTACCTTGCATGTGTACTTGTATTAGTTGCCCCAAGAGAGTCTCTGGCTCTAGAGAGGCCGCTCTTCCAGCTTTCGCTGTGTCTGTGCTGCGCTTTCCGCGCAAGCCTGGCGATTTTTGTTAGGTGCGCAGCATCTTATAGTGGAGTTCAAACCGGTGGTGGTGGTGTTGTGCGGCGTGACCACCCTTACTGCGCATGCGCATACCCTCTCCACACACCTCCTCTCGACTCCTCCTTTCCTCTCCCCTTTCCCCGCTCCACTTTCCCTCTCCCCCTCTCCCCTTCTCCTCTCCGCTCTTCCTCTGAAACGCGGGCTAGACATGCCGAAATTCTTTCCTCCGCAACGCCGCGATGAGCGCCAGCGCATGCGCGTCCCCTCCCCCTCTCTCTCCTCTCCTACGCTGCCCCCCTCTCGCACGCCTGTCGACCGCGTTCCCCGCTCGCGCTGTGAGAATTAACGGCCAGGCTACAGGGAAGACAAGAAGCGCGTAGCGTTCCTCTTCGCGTTCCACGACGCGAGGTCGGTAGCATACCCAACGAACGCCAACGGAACGCGATCGTGCAAGCGCTCCGGCTTCGCATCGCCTCATGGTCACCTTTAGAGGGAAATGGTGTAATTATCAGAACAGCGGTCTTGCACATAATAGAGTACACTCAGTGACGTGCTGCTTCTGAGATCGTGTTCACTCCCTTGACACAAAGCATTGAGCCCGCTAAAAGAAATCGTAATTGACTTTTGAGAAAATAAATACTACGACTTTGAAGGGTATACTGGTTTCTGTTAGTTAGGAATTCGTGGTACAGTTACTTCCGCTCCTCTGAAGAACGTGGGAAGAACGTGTTTTACCCCTGTCCCACTTTCTTGAGAGGAGAAAAAGTAACTGTATCACACAAATCTAATGTTTTTGATTACCTCAACTTCAAATGATGATCATGATGATTCTAATTTGGCTCCTAGCTTCTCTCGAATCAAAGCATGGCCTTCCCATATCAACCTTGACAGCCTCATTTGTCACTTTTGCGAGACGTCCCATAGTCCTCTGTTTCACGTGCAGTCCCGAGAGCACCACTGACTTCATGCTCACCACTGAGTTCCCAAATCTAAATTATGGAACCATCACACCTTTCCACAAACCTTTCCACAAACCTCTTAGACAAGGCCTGTGGATTCAACCTGGACATGTTGAAAGCAACGTTATTGGCCGCCTGAGATTATACAGGGAAAATAATTCACCGAAGCACTGATATCTAAAGCAGAAGTAGCGCCCTCTTGCGGATATCCGGCAAAATACGAGTGACGACAATTACTTGATATACGTACACCCTTGCATTTTTTTTAATAATACCACGCGACAATTGACACCTGGGCATGGTAGCTCCTAATACAGGCTAGAAGTAACGAGACTTCCTACATGATGCGCCAGCGCAGACCGCACACTAGTGCACAAGGCCGTCTGCTAGCTATTTGCTTAGGTATGTATGCACACTATCAACCTTATCTGTGTGATCATGTGTCCAGAAAGCCCGTGTGACTCTGATCGTCGTATCGCTGATCTGGTTACGCCTCGCCGATATTAAAAGCTACCGTATCCTGGGGACGACGTGCGCACGATTTTATTAAAAAATTGGAAGGTGTACATGGGGCAGATAGTAGCCGTGAAAGAATTGTGACGAAGCAAAAAAAAAAAAGGAACTCACTCAAGGTGCTCACGCACCTTCGCACTGTTGACAGCGCCAGCAGGACATCATGCGCAGGAGAGGATGTGGCTACACCTGGCCGGGACCAGGCGCCACCCATCCAACTCCGACACAGAGCCACTACCGCGCATCAACCGCGGCGGCGGGTTGTTCCCCCAAGCATGGATGCCCATTAATGACCGTACTACTTACAGGGCGGAGAACGGCCGGGCATCGCCTGTACCCGTTTGACCGGTGGATGTCCGGCGGTGGGGTTTGAACCCGCCACCTACCGCAGCCGAGCCGGGCGCCCCTATCCATTAGGCCACGGCTGCGGTGAGTGCCGGGGCTTTTGTCATTGTCATTTGACTCTACTATAAGTAAAATAATCTGGTTCGATGCTTTTTGACAACTCTGCCTGGCTTGAACCGCATAAATCGTGGATCGCAGCTAATTTCCAATTAAGATC